>NC_056731.1:59552231-59686797 GCF_019279795.1 Protopterus annectens
AGTGGGGGTTATATGTTCTATGAAACAATGCTACACCATTTCACATTTAATTTGAGAATTATTTTTAGTATGTGAGGTATTAGCTAAGATTAATTCTTCCTAAAAGTTACAGGTGTCAGAGAGAGTCCTTGCAATGACTACTAGTTTGCAGTCATCCACAAAGTTAGTTAACCAGAAGTTGTCATTCCCAATTTGAAGATCAGAGAAATACTGAAAATGAGGGGACTGGGGGACACTGTTGGTTACATTCATACTTTCAGACGAGGCCTCTGCCACACAGACTGTGGGTTCTGTCTTTTAGCCAGTTTGCTATCCCTCTTACTTCATAAGTATCTATAGTTATAGCATTTAACTTGCTTACAATGCCTGTATGGGATATGTTGTTAGATGCTTGGTTAGGTCCAGATAAGTTTTGTCTATTGCATGACCACTGTCAACCTCCCATGGGACCCTCTTAACTCATTCACTCCAATGGAGCTCAGGAAGTCTACACTGTAACTTCCAATGGGCGGAGCCTAGACCTTCTGACCGATCACATTATGTCCTCATATTTCAAATAAGTGTTCATATCTCTGGAACCATAAGGATTATGACAGAAGTATAAATGGCAAACCCTTCAGCGCAAACTACTTTTATAGTGGTAGTATTCTTTAGGTTCTAGGTCTTATACCAAATTTTATAAATCACAGTAACTATTACAGTTGTAATATTTTGTAAACAACTTACAATATCTTAGCAACCACTCAAGTTATGCACATAGTGTCAGCAGCATTGTATTTGTCTGGCTGAGAGCTTTAGCATGAGGCCAATGAGTTCTGTTTGTGTTACTTGGTTGTTGAGATATTTAGAAAAATGTGAAAATAATATCTGTATAAATTAATATCATAAAAACAACAGTTAATATCTATTTACCTGAACTGGATAGAGGTCAAATATTAATGCAGTTGAGTTTGCTATTGTGCAAGCTTTAAGATGAAATCTTTTAAAACTTTGTACATAGCATGGTTTTGGAATTATTGATGCAAATATGAACAAGCAATATTTGATGCGTAGAGGCATCAGTAGGAGTTAACTGCAGATGCACCTGGAGGTGTCACTCAGATTTAATGAGTTAAAAAGATTAACTAGATTTAATACACGGGATCTTCATTTTTCAAAGCCACACTGTTGTGGGTCTGGCCTTTTTGATGTAATTGATGAGATCAGTTATGATATGTTCCGTAGCTTTGAACATTAGTCTCATAAAGCTGGTCAGTCTGCAATTACCAGGATCCATAGAAAACCAACCCTTGTTCAGGGTAATCACTGCTGTTTGTGCCCCATAATTCAGGAGTAAATCCTGCAAAGGTTTGAATAAAAAAATTTAAGGAGAGACTGTATGAGGGCATGTTAGGTAACATCCAGGTATGTTGTCTGGACCCACGGAGGAAGTATTTCTGGTTTTTGATAGCACATTCAGAACATTTCCCTTGGTAATAATTGGGCATGTAAGGAATTCTGAGATGCATAAAGCTTGTGTAAATGTTTCTGGGGTTGAGTTTTTGTAATAAATGTCTTTGTGGGTATATTGGCAATGTCTTTTGGGGTGGTCCTGATTAAGATCCATTCTGAGCATTGTTTCTAGTTTTCTAACTTAGCTAAAGAATGACTTGATATCCGTAGCTTCTGAAGGTATCCTCACTTTGCGGGTTGCTTTGTTAGGCTTAATATTTTTCAGTTCCCTGTTGATGTTTTTTATACTGTCCTTGCTATGAGGAGTTTAAGATCTGCTGATTTTATGTTGTTAGACTACCAGAGTGGTTTGTTTTTAAATTTCCCATTGTATTTTGCTGTTGGGACTGCAACTTCTATGCTTTTGTTTGTGTGTAAATTCCTATATGAAACAGACTGCCGTATCACTATTTGAGCTGGTGGTGTTATAGATGAATTTTAAGATTTCGTCATATAAGATTTGCCCATTAGAAGTATTTAAATTCAGAGATATTGTTTTCAGGGGCTTTGGGGATTTTTTTGGCAAATGCTATAAGGTTGTGGTCTGACTTGTGGTCACAGCCCCCACGCTAAAGGATAATGCTGCCCAAGATGCAGAAACCTTTACAAATGCACTCTATGAGCACCTACAAGGATGCATGGATCGTGCCATCCCTAGCGAAACCAAGACTCACTCCTCTAAGAGAAGGAAATCAGTCTGGTGGACCCTTGCCATAAACAGGCTATACAATAGAAGGAGGAAACTAGTTCAGGAAAAAAAGCAAATCCCAAGAAGGAAAGTTATCCCTGATCAGTATCAGTAAGAAACTAAGGTCCCTCATGAAATCATCCAAGGCTAACTTTGAAAGAAAAATAGCCTAGGATTCAAAAGGTAACCACAAAGCCTTCTTTAACTATGTTAAGAATCTAAGTGGCAACTCGCAGATATGCACTGAACTAGTGCAAAATAGCACAAAATATACTGAACCTACTGATATTGCCAACATCCTGGCAGATTCAGTACAAACTTCACCCCCCTCTCACCTCCAAAAGGGCCTACAACAATACCGGAAAAGTGTAGTGTCCCAAATATCACAGACGCACAGGTGAAAACAGCCCTTTAAAAAGCCAAAAACACAGCATCAGTGGGACCAGATGGTGTCCCAGGCTGTGTCTTGCACGAACTACAGAACGAACTAACCCCCCACCTAAACATGCTGTTCAACCTCAGCCTCTCCACAGGCTATGTGCCCATAGAATGGCGCACAGCAACGGTTATTCCTCTCCACAAAGGAGGGGCCACAACTGACCCTGGTAACTATCGCCCCATAAGCCTGACTAGCCTGGTCTGCAAGGCTATGGAGTGCATCATCATGGAACTCATTAACAAAGACACTGGGAACCTCCAAACACTTGACCCGACCCAGTTCGGCTTTGTTAAGGGCAGATCATGCCTACTAAACCTGGTTGACTTCTTCGAGACGGTCACCAAGGCCATAGACGAGGGAAAGGTGGTTCACACAGCCTACCCTGACCTCAGCAATGTTTTCAAAACAATTCCCCACTCTGGTATTACAGAAAAACTCACCAGCCTGAACATAAACCCCTACGTCACGAGATGGGTTTCCAACTGGCTTACAGACAGAACTCACACGGTAAGAATAGCGGGCTCCAGGTCCGACTCTAAAACAGTCACAAGTGGTGCCCCGCAAGGCTCGGTCCTGGGACCCCTACTGTTCAGCATATACTTCTCAGAAGTACAAGAAAACACAGGAGGACTATGGCTAACCAAGTTTGCTGTTGACTGCAAACTGGGAGCCATAATTGACTCTCCGGCTGACATGGACAGCCTCCAAAAGGGCCTTACTGAGACAGACACCTGGTGTCAAAGTCATGACCTCAAGCTAAATGCCAAAAAATGCATAGTCATCCCGTTAGGGAAAAACAAAGCACCCACAAATTACCACATAGGTGGCAGCCCCCTTAATACAGAAGAGGTAATAAGAGATCTGGGGACCCAGGTAGATAGTAATCTCTCCTTTGACAATCGTATTGCCAAAGTAGTTAGGAAATCCTTCTATGTGGCCCATCTAATTACTAGAGGGTTCGCATCTAGAAATAAAGAGGTTATAGTGCCCCTCTACTCGTCACTCATTAGACCCATCATAGAGTACAATGCCCCATTTGGAATGTACCTCACAAGACACTTCGAACAGCTGGAAAGACCACAAAAGTACCTCAACAAGAGGATTACTGGCCTCAAACATATGTCCTATGCAGCCCGACTGAAGAAACTCTGGCTGAACTCAGTGGCATATCGCTTACTCAGAGGTGATCTCTGCCTGACTTATAAAGCCATGTCCAACTCAGAATTGATGGACATGCTCCACCTAAAGAAATCCAAGTCATTACGAGCCACGTGCTCTAGTGAGCTAAACCTTGCCACAACAATAAATAGAACATGCTGGAGGGATAGATTCCTGTCACAGAGACTCCCCTTGCTTTGGAACAAAATTCCAAACTGCATCAGGCAGAGCCCCTCACTAACACTCTTCAAGAGAAACCTTGATGAGTGGATGGGTAACAGAAATTATACAATGCCTACCCTAAAAACGTGCACGCTGATTGGCCAGCCCAGCCAGCGTGCCCGTGGTAAATCCCTCAATATACTAATGAAAAAAGGTCCGGTCGCCCGGACTTTTTCCGTTAGTATAAAACACTGTCTCGCTATGTTAAAAGAGTTTAACATAGCGACACAGATTTAAAAAAAGCAACGGAGATCTCCGTTGCTTTTTTTAAAGCTGTCTCGCTATGTTAAACTCCTTTAACATAGCGACATTAGTAAAAGCAACGGAGATCTTGCGATCTCCGTTGCTTTTAAACTTGTCTCACTATGTTAAATGAGTTTAACATAGCGAGACAGGTTTAAAATAAGCAACGGAGATCTCCGTTGCTTATTTTAAAGCTGTCTCGCTATGTTAAACCCATTTAACATAGCGAGATAGTAAAGCAACGGAGAACTTGCGTTCTCCGTTGCTTTTGCCCAAACTCTGATGTACTGCGTAGGCATGCAGTACATCAGAACTACGGAACACCAGACAGGTGCGGAAGGACAGCAAAGAGGCATTATACAATGCCATTATTTAAGAAAAGTAATTATTTCTTTTCTTAAATAATGGCATTATATAACAATAACCACTTCTGGGTGTGGGTAATACTGGATTTACCCACGGTTGTCTTTGTTTGGTCCTCGGGCTTCGCCCTTGGGACCAAACCACGCCAACCGTGGGTAAATCCAGCATTACCCACACCCAGGCATGGGTTATTGCTATAATACACCCCTGCGATCACTTAATTGGCTCTGCTTGACAGAGGATCAAGTTAATTAAGCAATGGGGTGGCGAAACCAACACACTCTGGCTAGGCTTATAAATGCCCTCGGGCAATAGCCTAGTACCTACCTGTGAACCTATGAACTTAACTAGGGAGGGACAGACCAGAGGAGTGGAGGCTGTATTTGTGAGGACTAGATTGAGAATATTATTTCTTCTGGTGTGTTTATTAACAATGTCATCCCAAGTATTTTTTTTTTTTTTTTTTAATTTTGCCCAAGCTTTCTGGACCTACTGGACTTTGAAGGTGTAGGTTCTGTGGCTAATTGCGGGGTAGTTAGCCTCTCTGAATACTAAAGCTCTTCCTAAAAGGGTGTCCTAATACTTTATAAGTCTAGCATAGTCTTCTAGGAGCATGGAGGACATTCTGTAGCAGACTGGGAGTTGTTAGGCTTACCATAAGTAAGAAAAAACTGACTTCTGTGAGTTCTGTTTGATGGTCTGTGGGAATCTGTCTGATTATGATCCAATCCTTGATAAATTTGGAGATGCCACCACAGTTTCCATCCAGCTTGAAGATGTCTTAGGAGCATATCTCAAGTGTGGAGGCAGTGCTTTCTGTACATTTAAACCAAATTTCAGGAATTGCACAAACATGGATATGTTCCAAATGCAGGTGAGTCTCAAAATCAGGACATTTGCTGTTGAGACTTCTAACATTGAGAAGAGACACCTTAATGTTGTCCAGATTGGGGTTTGAACTTGTTTTGTTGGAAGTGTCTGTTAAATGAACTCTACGCATAAAGGCAGTATAAACCATAAGCCAGTATCTGGAAGTTTTTGACCAAGAGGTGCGGACTGTCTGTTGTGAAACAAGTTGGGACTGTAAATCATCTCATTCCATGCTGGCACATACTGGCTCCCCCACTAGAATAGTACTAGCTATTCAGCCAATTTTTGACACCAGTTATGTTTTCTTTGTACTTCGACATCACTCTCAGTAAAGGAAGAATTCCACTCAGGACCACAGCTTTAACCTGCTTTTGTCACATGAATTAAAATCTTCAAGTGCTCCTCAGGTCTTTCACCCCTAAATGGACCACCACCAGATTGTAGTTATGTTTGCCGTGGAAGAGGGTCTTTAGAGCCCTTGTAATTTCAGAGATCCTGCCACCCAAAAGACAACTGACTGTAGCTCTGTTCGTGTCCAGCTTTGTGAGTGAAGAACCTGTTTGTCTAATAACTGAGTCACTAGTTATTAAGATGTTCTTGTTAGTGTTTAGGAGTACAAGACTGGCAGCAATTAGGACTTAATGCTGTATATACGCATGGAGGAGATGAGAATGTCTACCCAGACATTTTCATACAAATTGTAGAAGACTTTGGTAGAGATTTTTTTAACTACCTCAGCACATGACATAATGTGAAAGTGTTAGTGTGTGATGCTCACTACACCTAGTTTTAACTGAGGGGTTGCCTCCAAATTATTTAAATATTTGTGCCTCTCAAAAAGAGTTATTTTTGTGATAAGTAAGAGTTTATCAGTGAGCATAAGCCAGTTCTTAGACTATCCAAGGACACCAATTGCTAAGAGGCTGGCAACTGAAGGGAAACTGGTTGGCTAATCTTTCATAATGTCCAGTACTTTATAAATTAGAAAATGCATGAGTAAGATAAATGTGATTAGGCAGTTTAGGGAAGTGCAAAGGCTAAATTATTTGTAAGGACTAAGTAGAAGTGCCTGATACTGTTGTATGTTGCAGATGGCCTGTGACATGAGAGTAGCACATGAGCTCAGTTAGATGATGTGCTACAGTGTCATCCTTGCACAGTCTGCTGTGACCCTATACATCTTGGAGCTGATCACTATCCTGTGTGGTATCTGTGATGACATAGCTACAGGTATGCAGTCCTGATTGGTCTTGTGGTCTGTGGTGGCATACCACTACTTTTTCTCTCTCTCTCTCACTCAGTCATTGCACTGAGAATTTTCAATGCTGCCATCACTGTCCACACTGACTGTGTTGTCAGAAATCATGATAGGGCACGTACCATTATTTGCGGAGTATTGGGGAGACCACGGCATACATAGTCCTCACCTGCATATGGAAGTTTTTGGTGCTCTGCCACATCTTGTTATAGGTGGCAACATTAGTTTCCATTGACAAAGAACTGTCTGTACTGATACAGATTTTGAGGTTAAGGTAGATAAAATTTTCCATGTTAACTGTTTGAACATCTTATGCTTTCATTTCAGGTCCTGAAACTTGGCTGGTTTCTGGTGGGTCTGATAACAGAGTGATTTTATGGGAACTAGAAGGAGACAAGGTATGTTTTTTTCCCCTTTAAGCAAATATATTCAGTCTACTAAAATTTGCCATATTGAGAAGTGTTTTTTAGAGTTATGGGTATTCAGCATTGTAAAAATGAGTACTGATTAGCATTTCTTGTTGCTACATCTTGAACTTTAGTTTTTAATATAGTCTGTCTGTTATCTTTCTACTGTCATAGGACATTTGTGTTGATAAGGCTTCCAGCGGCTCAAAATTAAGTCTTTGCCTTTGCTTGGCTTTCTTCCTTTTGTTATATTTACCTCTTGATTTATCTTTTTTTTTTCTCCTTGCCTATGCACAGCTTTGAGTGCGAGTTTTGTAGGCAGGCAATAGTCCTTGCTGCATGCCTTGAGTTGTGAGAGTAACTCCTCTGAGTCTCTGCTTTATTCACAGTGAAACCCAATTACACATTTGTCCCCTTGATCTTGGCCAAAAGGTCGAGAAGCAGTAAAACCTGAATAACATTTTCGAATATTTTGCATTCCGTAGCTCAGAAAACAGATTTCCTGGAGTCTCTAAAATAAATTTTCTGTGCAGCTGTTGTAACTGTTTTTAACTCATCTTTTATTATGGAAACTTATTTGTTTAACAGATTATATAGAGAGCCAGTGGCATTTTTTCTGAGCCTCTTCCTCCCAACTTTGTCTGCCCACCATCAGCTGACCCCTTCCCCAGTCTTGACAACATGCTATTTCATTCTTCTTTGGGCAAGAGTGGAGTGTAAAAGGCCTTCATCCAATCAGCTTTCTTTAGGCTTCTCTAGCCTTTCTGATTCATTGCAGCTGTAATTTTCATGGTTGCTTCCATTGCTATCCCTTGGTTGCACGAATGCTTTTGCATATGTGCCTAACCTGGCTACTGAGCACAGGGTACGCAACTTTGTGAGGAGAGAACAAGACAAGACCTCCCAACTGTCCCTGTTTTGAAGGAACATTCCTATTTTCATGCCTAACTTAGAATATCTCTATTTTTGGAGGTGTGTCCCTATTTTCAGGCCTGATTTACCCTTTCACAAAATGTTCTGTATTCCCCTTATCACGAGTGATTCTTAAGCTGTGTAGTATACAGAAAAACACATTACATGACCAACATAATAGTTGCAGCAATAATTTAAAGAAACGACAGTATGCTTTTTCTTGAGCAAAAATAAATGTTGATCTTATATGGCAGAATTTTATGATGCAGTTCATTAAAGTCTACAGATTTTGCACTGTCTGATATTGTGCCATCATTTTTATCAATGATTTTTACATGTGTTTCTGAGTAGTGTCCCACATTTTTATTTAAGTGAGAGGAGTTATGCACTAGTTGGCATTAAAATGTTATGCTAATTAGATGTATGGATTTTTAGTTGGATGTTCCTATTTTCAATGTTTGGAGGTTGAGAGGTATGAAAGGGAACCTTTTTTGCCAGCCTCTAAAAGCTATTAGTCTTAATCTCCTCAGTCTTGCCCTCTCCAACCAGCTTGTACAGAGCCCAGGTCACTAGTTGGTCTTGGGTCATCTAGATTGTAGTCAAGATTTTATTTCACTGCACCAGTAAACTGGCCTAGTAATATTCGTTAATTATTTAATTAACTTTTCTTTGTCTTGCCTTTTGAGTGTTCCTTTTTTCATTTTCTTAAGTGAATATGTAAAAAAAAATTAAAAACTACCAACCACAATTCTAATTTAAAAAAAAAAAGCGGCTGCTACACTGCAGGGTGCACAGATATGGAAATTTTAATGAAAACTATTAATAAACAAAAAATATTAGTTCATTCATCTGTATTATAAGACGTTCGTCTCTGGGTGCTCTGGTTTCCTCCCACTTCCCATAGACATGCTGTAGGTGGATTGGACACTCTAAATTGGCCCTAGGTGTGAGTGTGTGTGTGTGTGTGTGCCTTCTGTGGAAGGTTGGGCACCGGGCTGGCAACTCAACACTGTAAAACTCCACTGCCAATCATGAGCGGACAGGTGATCCGCTGTGGCGACCCCTAACTGGGAAAAGCTGAAAGAAGAAGATCATAAGATGTTAATCAAACAAGTTGTACAAAAGTTTAATGTGTTAACAGGTAAGGTTAAGCATGTGTGATAAAAATACAACAATAGAAACCAGTCTAATAGGATTGACATAAAAGTAGTTCATTAATTGTTCAATGTACAAAAAGAAACCTGCAGGTAAAAAGACAAAAATACTAATTTCTGAGCTTCCTCACTGTTAAAACTCTTTTATAATAGTAATTTGAAACTGGAAGAACTGAAGCATTTAGTGCAATTTGCCACTTGTATATTTTGTGATCTTAGCAAAGAATACCCCAACTACCACTAGTACCCGATACCCTGAAGTCCTTCATGTAAAATAAAAACATTTTAAAATCTATAAATTTGATAGAATACGTGTATAAAGCAATATTTTTGTAATATGCTGGTAAATTTGGGTACTCAGCCCTCTTGTGGTTTGTCCTGTGTGGAACACACTGCAAGTGGTCTAACCAGCCCCATATATAACATGGGTAGAATTACAGTAAAAAAAACTGTGGTTTGCATAGCATTTATTTGTAGTAACACAGAATGGGAGACTATTTGACATAAATCTGCATTGCTTACATTTATTGTAAGCGGAGGTATCCCATACATTGGAACACACTTGCTGGCGAATATTCAAAGATTTTTTAATTTTTACTCTTCTTATTAACCAAACTCATTTAGTCAGATAATCCTACCCTTCTAAGTTTTGGTTGTTCCATTAAAATTCACCAGTGGTTACTAACAATCTTTGTGATAACTGCCTTATCTGCTTTAGAAGTTAGAATCATACTCCTTCACAATTAGTACTTTTCTAAATCCTTATCATCCAGTTCAGCTGGTCAATCTGGGTATCTTGAGACAATGCTACAATTGTCTCATGTACACAGACAACCCTCTCCTCCTCCCAACAAACACAAATACATGTGAGAGATGTAACTATATAGCCAAACTGGAGGCTGAACTCTCTCAACTCAGGGCTGGCATGACCAGACAGGAGGAGATGGCAACCACACACACAACAATCCCAGTCCCACATAGACCTACCACAACTGCAAACCAAACGCATAAAAACACAAAGACATACTCGGAGGCTCTAATAAAAAACTTAATAAAACAACAGAGGCTCCCAAAGCAGACATCCGAAAATCCACCACCTCAAAACAACACACATGCAACACATACTTCAATAAATCAGTGTGTCAACCAATCACAGCCCTTAAGGCCAAACACCTTGCCTGATACACTAGTAATAGGTGACTCTATAGTCAGACACACTGATGTCCCGCTGACCAGGCTGAACAAGGAGAAGGTGACTGAGCTGTCTATCAGGAGCTAGGATCCGCCACATAACACACGCACGCCAGTCACTCCAAAGCAAGTACAAATATGACTCCGTCATTGTCCATGCTGGTGTGAATGACCTGAGACGTACCTCCCTGGACTACATGAAAAGAGACCTAGAGGAGCTCACCGATTATGTAGCCCAGGCTGGTATGTCCCCGACCCTGAGCAGCATCTTGCCCTCACCAAGAATGATACCACAATACAAAGACAAGATGATCAGCTTTAACAATTGGCTCAAGTACTGGTGTCATTCTAAGGGGATCCAGTGTCTGTCTGCCCGGGATGACATGTTGGACAAGCCACGCTGCTTCGCAAGGGATGGCTTACATCTGTCACCACTGGGCTTCCGGATATTGGCTAAGGCTCTTGCCACCCCCATAGTGCCTTTTTTAGGCAAGGCTCAAAAGACAAACCCACCTCCTTAGAAAACAAAAATGGAAAAAAACTAAGGGTAATGCTGCTCAACGCCAGAAGTCTAAATCTCAAGATGCAGGCACTTGATGCACTCCTCAGCATGGAGAACATCGACGTCTGTGCAGTAACTGAAACCTGGTTCAAGGCTCCTGAGAGCACCCCAGCTACCAGGCTATACCTCGTATCATGCTTTTGGCCCCAAAACCCAGGCCGAATCACAAAGGGAGGGGGAGTGTCCATATTCATCAAGGACACCCACACCTCCAGGTTAGTAGCAACACATGAAGCATCAGAGACCATACAGGTGCAACTAACCATAGGCAAAACTGCTATACAACTGGTAGCATATTACAGACCACCCTCCCAATCTCAAGAACCCCACTCAGCCTTCCTGAAGACATTGGAGGATATGAATGTATCACAAAATACCATCATACTGGGAGACTTCAACTACCCAAACATAGACTGGGTACATTATTCTAGCCCTAATACCCTAGCCCAAAGGTTCCTGGAATTCATAAATTCAAATGCACTGGAACAACTAGTCACCTCTCCCACTAGGGAGATAATATACTAGACCTGATCATCACAAACATGGGGACAAAATGCTCCACACCGGAAGTATACCCCTCACTAGTGAGATCTGACCACAAACTAATCACCCTGGATATACATATCCCACCTCCACTCCCAGCACAAAAGACCACAGTGAAAAACTTCTCAAAAGCAGACTTCACTCTTCTTAAAACTGAGATGGTATCCTTTAAGCCCACTGTGCCAGTGGATACCACATCCCACAAAGCCGAATCCTTCACAAATGCTTTCTATGGACATCTCCAAGAATGCATGGATCATGCAATCCCAAACAAATCCAAGTCCCTCTCCACCAAAGGTAAGCGTCCTGTCTGGTGGACCTCAGCCATAAACAAATTGTATAACAAAAGAAGGAAGCTACTGCACGTCAGAGCAAAATCCCATGAAGGGAAGACATCTCTGATCAACATTAGCAGAAAACTACGTTCTCTCATAAAAACATCCAAGGCCAACTTTGAGAGAAAAATCGCTAAGGACACTAAAGATAACCACAAACCCTTCTTCAGCTATGTTAGAAACCTGGGCAGAAACCCTCAGATATGCTCAGAGTTGGTTCACAACAATAAAAAATACACTGAACCCACAGATATTGCCAACATTCTGGCTGACAGGTACAGTGCAAATTTCTCCCCTCCTTCACCCTCAAAAGAAGAAATACTTATCCCAGCTGAATGTAATCTCCCTGTCATCTCAGATGTCCAAGTGAGAACCGCCCTAAACAAAGCAGAAAACACAGCATCAATGGGACCTGACGGTATCCCGGGTTGCGTGTTACGTGAACTCCAAGAGGAGCTAAACCCACACATAAAAATGCTATTTAACCTTAGCCTTACTTCGGGATATGTACCTGAACACTGGCGTACAGCAACAGTGGTCCAACTCCACAAGGGGGGGTGCCTCTACAGACCCTGGAAACTACTGCCCCATAAGCTTGACCAGCCTGGTCTGCAAAGCTATGGAAAGAATCATTATGGAACTCATAAACAGAGACATAGGGGACCTACAGACACTTGACCCCACCCAGTTCGGCTTTGTAAAGGGCAGATCCTGCCTTTTAAACCTGGTTGACTTTTTCGAAACAGTCACTAGAGCCATTGATGAGGGCAAAGCAGTCCATACAGCATACCTGGACTTGGCTAAGGCCTTCGACACAATACCCCACTCAGGCATCATAGATAAGCTCAACAGCTTAAAAGTAAACCCTTATGTCACTAGATGGGTTGCAAACTGGCTAAAGGACAGAACCCATAAAGTTAAAATCGCTGGAGCAATGTCAGACTCAAAGCCAGTCACAAGTGGTGTCCCACAGGGATCTGTCCTGGGACCCCTCTTGTTCGGCATTTATTTCTCAGATGTTAAAGCAAACATGGGAGGGCTGTGGCTGACAAAGTTCGCAGATGACTGCAAACTAGGCACCATAGTCGATACACCAGCAGACACACACATCCTACAAAAGGCCTCACAGAAACGGACAACTGGTGCCGAGTCACGGCCTTAAACTAAATGCCAAAAAATGTATAGTCATCCCCTTTGGGAAAAACAAAGTACCCACAAATTATTACATAGACAGCAACCCACTGAGTATGGAAAAAGTAATCAGAGACCTAGGGACCCAAGTCGACAGCGACCTCTCATTTGACACCCACGTTGCCAAAGTGGTTAGAAAAACATTCTACCTTGCACACCTCATCATGAAGGGATTCACATCCAGATCCAAGGATGTCATTGTACCCCTATATTCCTCCCTCATCAGACCCATGATTGAGTACAATGCCCCATTTGGTATGTACCTCACCCGGCATTTGCAACAGCTGTAGAGACCACAAAAGTACCTCACCAAGAGGATCAAGGGTCTCCAACATATGTCTTATTCTGCCAGACTAAAGAAACTTCAGCTCTATTCAGTAGCATACCGCCTGCTCAGAGGTGATCTCTGCCTGACGTACAAGGCCATGTCCAATTAGGATCTGATGGATGTGCTCCACCTCAAAAAATCCAAGTCCATCAGGACCACGAGAGCTAAAGACTTAAACCTCGGCACAAGTATGAATAGGACATGCTGAAGGGATAGATTCATAACCCAGAGGCTTCCCATGCTTTGGAACAAGATCCCAGTTCGTATTAGGCAGAGCCCCTCACTGACTCTCTTCAAGAGAAATCTTGATGAGTGGATGGGAGATCGTAAATTTACCCCAGGGGTCACATCTGTGTCACTGCTAGACAGGGGCACAGTAAACCAATTCTATTATATAAGGGGACCTTCATTGTGTCACTACTAGACAGAGGCACTGTATTCTAAATTTATTCTGTACATTTTTTACCATTTCATGGGGTGGCAAAAGCCACATCACTATGGCTAGGCTTACAAATGCCCCAGGGCAGATAGCCTAGTACTATACTATGAAACTATGAAGGAGTCACTGACTAATATAGGTTTATAAAAAAGTAATTTTTTAATTTGCATTCTTATTTTTATGTGGTAGACCGTTAAACCAGATATTAGAGAATGGAGACTATGATGATCTAATGGATTACAAAAAAAATATTGCATGGTAATCTGCATTGAATATCTCTGTTCTTGACAGATATGAGGAAGCATAGAGATTAGTATTGTCGTATTTTAACTAGATGTTTTCTTTCCTGCATATTTTTGAACATTAAGTGAACTGCTATAATGCCATTACTGTTAGATTGTTTGTTTTTTTTTCTGTTTCTCTTTACATGTACCCTTAACCTTTTTCTGTTTAGCACTGACTTTCTTCAATATGTCTGAAGTCTTACGATAATACACAAAAGTGCTAAATATTTGTGCTTGTTTAATTGTTCTGATTAAAGTTGGTGCATTCATCTGTCCTATGCTGTGGCATAAGTTCTTTTATAGAAATGTTTGTTTGTCTTTTCGGCTTTTCCCGGTTAGGGGTCGCCATGACGGAACTCCGGTCTGCTAACAATTGGTAGTAGATCTTTATGGTGCCGAGTTGCCAGCCCTATGCCCAACCTTCAAAGAAGGCACGATATAACAGAAATAAATAGAATATACTTCCATAGGTAGGTACTAGGCTATTGGCCCTAGGGCCTATATAAGCCTAGCCAAATGGTAGCCTGGCTTTGGCCACCCAAGAAAATTATTTTCCTGTGCCCCTGTCGAGCAGAGCCACAGAAGTGATCCCTGGGGTGAATTTCCTATCTCCCATCCAATCATCAGGATTTTTCTTGAAGAGTGTTAATGAGGAGCTTTGTTTGATATAGATAGGTAGTTTGTTCCAGAGTATGGGAAGTCTCTGGTACAGGAATCTATCCCTCCGGCATGTTCTGTTTATTGTGGTGACAAAGTTTAGGTCCCTAAGAGCGTGTAGCTTGGAGGGATTGGGATTTCTTTAAGTGGAGCATGCCAAACAGCTCTGGGTTTGACATAGCTTTGTATGTTAGGCAGAGATCGCCTCTGAGAAGACGATAGTGACAGAGTAAAGCTGGAGTTTTTTTAGACAGTCTGCATAGGGCATCTGTTTGAGGCTGGTAATCCTCTTTGTGAGGTATTTCTGCGGCCTTTTCAGTTGTTGTAGATGTGTTGTGAGGTACATACCAAAAGGGGCGTTATACTCTATAATGGGTCTAATGAGTGATGAGTAGAGGGAACAATGACCTCTTTTTTCCTGGATGAGAAACCTTTTGTGATGAGATGTGCCATGTAGAAGGATTTCCTGACTACTGTGGCGATGTGATTATCAAAGGAGAGACTACTGTCCACCTGTGTCCTAAGGTCTCTTATCACACTTTCGGTGTTAAGTAGACTACCACCTATGTGGTAGTTCATGGGTACAGAGTTTTTACCAAAAGGGATGACAATGCACTTTTTGGCATTGAGCTTGAGGCCATGGCTTTGACACCAGGCATCTGCCTCAGTGAGGCCCTTTTGTAGGATGTCCACATTGTTAGGAGTTTTGATTATGGCTCCTAGTTTGCAGTCATCCGTAAACTTTGTTAGCCAAAGACCTTCTGTGTTAGCCTGTACTTCAGAGAAGTAGATACCAAACAGAAGAGGACCCAGGACTGAACCCTGTGGTACTCCACTTGTCACTGGTCTGAAATTGGATGTCTGCTACTTTCACAGTGTGGGTTCTGTCAGTGAGCCAGTTGGCAACACATCTTGTGACATAGGGATTTATACCTAGTTTAGTGAGTTTATCTATAATTCCAGAGTGGGGGATGGTGTTGAAAGCCTTGGCGAGATCTAGATAGGCGGTGTGAACCACCTTACCCTCATCTACAGTTTTGGTGACCACTTCAAAGAAGTCTATCAGGTTTAGGAGACATGATCTGCCTTTTACAAACCCGAACTGTGTAGGGTCCAGAGTTTCGAGATTACCAATGTCATTATTTATAAGTTCCATGATGATACGTTCCATAGCCTTGCAGACCAGACTCGTCAGGCTAATGGGGAGGTAGTTCCTGGGGTCTGTGGTAGCTCCCCCTTTGTGCTGTGGGATAACTGTTGCTGTGTGCCATTCAGCGGGCACAAAGCCTGAGGTGAGGCTATGATTGAACATGGTACTTGGGTGGGGTGCCAGTACGTTCTGTAGTTCATGTAGAACGCAGCCCAGGTCCCATGGATGCTGTGTTCTTGGCTTTGGAGAGTGTGTTTTTTACCTGTGCAGCCATGATTACTGGAGCTTTGCATTCTTCCGGTATAGAGATGGGCCCTTTGGGGGTGAGAGAGGGGTAAAGTTAGCACTGAACCTATCTGCCAGGATGTTGGCAATATAAGTTGGGTCTGTATATTTAGTGCCATTGTGCTGTAGCTCAGAGCAGATCTGAGTGTTGCCATTGAGATTCTTGACATAGCTATAGAATGCTTTGTGGGTGTCTTTAGAATCCGTGGCAATTTTGTTTTCGTAACTATCTTTGGAGGATTTTATGAGAGATCTCAGCTTCTTACTGAGGCTGACCACTGAGTTCCTCCAATCATGGGATTTTACTCTTTTTTTGCGACATTTTCTTTCTTCTGTTGTAGAGTTTGTTTATGGCAGGGGACCACCAGATTGGCTTCCTTTTTTTGGAGGATGGCATCTTGGTTCTGTTAGGGATTGCACGATCCATGCACTCGTGTAAGTGCTTATAAAGTGCATTTGTATAGGATTCAGCATTCGTACCTCTATTGTCCGTCAGCATGGGTGTCGTGAAGTTTGCCACTTCTGTCTTAAGAAGTGTGAAGTTGGCTTTGGAGAAATTTTTTACTGTGGTTTCCCTAATGGGGGGTGAGGGAGGGATGCGGATGTCTAGGGTGATTAGCTTGTGGTTGGATCTGACCAACGAGGAATTGACCTCTGGTGTGGAACACCGGTTGCCCATGTTTGTAATGACCAGGCCTAAGATATTGCTGCCCCTGGTGGGGGTGTGGATGAGTTGATCCAAGGCATTGGAATTTATGAATTCCAGAAAACGTTGAGGACAAGAGTTGGTACATGAGTAGTTTTCCCAGTTAATGGTGGGGTAGTTGAAATTGCCCATTATTAGGGTGTTAGGTTGTACCCTAATATTTTCCAGTGTATCAAGAAATGAGGAGTGAGAATCCTGGGTCATGGTGGGGGATCTGTAGCACACTACAATTTGGATTGTGGTCTTGCCCAGAGTTAGTTGCACTTGGATAATCTCAGATGCATTATGCTGAGCAACTAGCTTGGAGGTGTGTATATTCTTAATGAATATGGACACGCCTCTGCCTTTAGTCTTTCGGTCCAGGTTTGGTGGACGAAAGGTGTGGTATGAATTATAGCCTGGTAATGCAGGGGCGCTCTCTGGAGCCTTGAACCAGGTCTCTGTCACTGCACAGATGTCGATGTTTTCCATTTTAAGGAGTGCCTCGAGTGAGTGCATTTTGAGGTTTAGACTTCTAGCATTAAGTAGCATTACCCTCAGATTTTGCTTGCTTGTACCTGTTACGGTAGTGAATTTGTCATTTGAACCTTGCCTAAAAAAGGCACTATAGGGGTGGCAAGAGCCTTAGCCAGTATCCGGAATCCCAAGGGCGACCGGTGCAGGCCATCTCTGACAAAGCATCGTGGTTTGTCGATCATGTTCACAGACGACTGCAAATTGGGCGCCATAATTGACTCCCCAGCTGACACAAGAATCCTCCAAAAGAGTCTCACAGAGATGGAAAACTGGTGCCAGAGCCATGGCCTAAAGCTAAACGCCAAAAAGTGTATAGTTATACCCTTTGGCAAAAACAAAGTACCCACAAATTACCACATAGGTGGCAATCCATTAAGTACGGAAGAAGTAATTGGACCTGGGGACCCAAGTAGATAGTAATCTATCCTTTGACAACCACATTGCCAAAGTAGTTAGAAAAACCTTCTATATACCTTATCATGAAAGGATTCACATCTAGATCAAGGGAGGTCATACTGCCCCTTTATTCATCCCTCATAAGGCCCATAATAGAATACAATGCCCCATTTGGGCTGTACCTTACCAGGCACCTGCAGCAACTAGAAAGACCCCAAAAGTACCTCACAAAGAGGATAAAGGGACTCAAACAGATGCCATATGCTGCTCTGTTAAAGAAACTCCAGCTCTACTCAGTGGCATACCGCCTACTTAGAGGCGATCTATGCCTGACGTATAAAGCCATGTCAAACCAGGACTTAATGGATATGCTCCACCTCAGAAAATCCAAATCCCTTAGAGCTACACGCTCGAAGGACTTGAACCTCCGCACAGAAATAAATAGGACATGCTGGAGGGACAGATTCATAACCCAGAGGCTCCCTTCGCTCTGGAATAGAATCCCAGTCCATGTTAGGCAGAGCCCCTCACTGTCTCTCTTCAAGAGGAATCTTGATGAATGGATGGGAGATCGTAGGTTATTATACTATAGGTAAAAGAACAATATTTAAAATCCATCCCTGTTTTTGTTCCTTTGTGGGGAATTTTATTGGAATCACTCTATTGCTGTGTGTGTGTGTGTAACCACCTTTCAACCTCTTAGAGCAAGAAATTTGGGCAAAGCTGTAAATAATGGTGAGACAAAGGTTCAAAAATAGGGACACTTTTTTTTAAATATTGTTCTTACAAACTTAGAAAGTTGATGGAATAGCAGGTTTTGCATTAGCATGAATTTTCTGAATTGTATGACGTCTGAAGCTCAAATCTCTTTCTGTATTTTCTGACTTCAGCCCTCAATGATTTGCCAACGATTTACCAGAAAACCGCAATTTTATGATAAACAGACCAAAAATATGAGACAAAAATCAGGACATTCTGCGAGAATCTGTACAGTTGAGAAGGGATTGTGTGTGTGTGTGTGTGTGTGTGTGTGTGTGTGTGTGTGTGTGTGTGTGTGTGTGTGTGTATAAAATGGATGTTAACAGAAACCATGTTATTTGAACAAGTTTCTAAGCGCATAAGAGCAATATTTAAAATCTGTTACTCGATCGCTCTCAGTGTGTGTGTGTGTGTGTGTCATGCAGAGTGACCATTTTTCAAAGCTACTGGGAGCCACTACAGAGGGGTAGAAGAGCCACAGGTTGCAGACCCCTGGCCTAGATACATATATGCATGATCCTACTCACAAAATACATTTAAGAAGGAGAACTGATTTGAAAGCCTTAAATAGTCATTACACGTGTGCTCTTCTATTTTTTACCAAACAAATGGGTGGAAATGGGACTATATGAAAAGGGAGAAGCAAGCCAAGAGTAGAACATAAGGTTTAAATGAGGAGGATAGAAGGGGAGAAGGTGGAGTAAAATTGTTTTGTTGGTCAGGTACCCATTTTATATATATATATATATATATATATATATATATATATATATATATATATATATATATATAAATATAGATACACACACACACACACACACATATATATATACACACACACATATATATATATATATATATATATATATATATATATATATATATATATATATATAGAGAGAGAGAGAAGGTAAGTTGGGTAATGAAGTAAGAAGTAAGAGATGTAGGGTTGTTAGGTTGTTATCAGGAGCACACAAACAAGTACAGTAGATAGACAAGACTGACAGGGGAGGTGCTAACAGGTGGGGGGGCTATGGAAAAGGAGAGATCAGATGAACAAAGGGAAGACAATGGTGCTGAGCAAGATGGTACAACAAATGGGGATGGAGTACATGATGGGACTATGCAACTATCATCCCTCCAGCTATTGCGCAGTAGGAGCTTATTTGCCACCCTGTGTTCACTCAGCACTGCGCCCTGTCTCAAATGTAGGAGCCAGTGTAAGGCAGGGATGCAGCTCTGTGAGTCACAGGAGAAAGTTCTCTAAATGGCCAATGTGAGCATCTATCCTCATGTTAGTTAGCTCCCCCATGATGTCCATAACTCCTGTGGGCCATCATCTCAACTTACACTGCTACTGATTGATAGAAGAGTGCAACTGTCTGGTGCAGGGGTGGCAGCCTGGGGCCCAGATATTATGGTTGCTGATGGTATTGCCACCTGTTGCGGGCCCATCAGGCCTTGCTGGAGAAATGGATGTAGATCTAGATGCTACTACATATAATTGTAAAATAAATGGAGAGAAACAAAATAAATGTATGTAATAGAAAGGTTAGGGAGAAAGACGTTTTTGATGCAATGAAAAAATGCAGCTCATATGTATCTTTACAATGGTAAAGTTACAGGAACTATACTGGAAATAGCAGGAGCATTATACAACTGACATGGGAATCAAACTGCAGCCTTCACCACATATTATCTGAAAGGCAAAGCCTTAACATGTTGAGCTACTTGTACAATTCAACTGAAGGCTACAGTCAAACGCACAGTAATGGGGTGAGTAAGATAAATACATAGATACAAAGACAAAAATGCAGCACAAACATGTTTTCACTTACATCATGATAGGTACTGTAATTGAAAGAGCAGCCCCCCCCCCAAATTACCAGTGATGGCTCAGTACACAGCCAAGGGAGGGTACTTGCATGTGATGGTGGCTGTGGGTTCAGTGTGAAAGACAAAGCCTTAATATGCTGGGTTATTTGTACAATCCAACTGAAAGTACAGTAGTGTTATCTGATTAAATATATTGAGAAATTGAGTCTGTGAGAGAAATTGGAGATGCAGTTCAAAAATGTTGCTCATACATAATTTTCCCTTATAATTCTGTAGGTACTATACTCAAAAGAGCAACAAACACCCACCCCAACTTACTATATATAAATATATATATATATATATATATATATATATATATATATATATATATATATATTATACAGGACTGCTGTGTTTCACACTTTAAAGTGGAATGTTTATTTATTGTAAAACTGCAGATTTATTCATCTGTCTCAATGCTAGTTGTGCAAATGAGCTGTCCTCCATTGTGCTCCCCAAGAACAGTTGTGGCCACAAAGTATCTGCTCTTTTTCTCTGCAATTTGTCATTTACACTGACATGTCTACAGAGGCAGTGCTCCTTTTAAAGTACAAAGGTGAATGGAGGAAAGTAAAATCTTCCTCCATCTGTAACACAAGGATTACAGCCACAGGCATTGCAAAGGATCACAAAAGGGGGATATTTCAGGATGATTCTTTGTCACCACTGACCCTGACCTTGAGTAGCATCTTACCCTCACCAAGAATGATGCCACAATATGAAGACAAGATGATCAATTTCAGCAATTGGCTTAAGTACTGGTGTCATTCAAAGGGGATCCAATGCCTGTCAGCTTGGGATGATATGCTCGACAAGCCACGTTGCTTCGCTAGGGACGGCTTGCACCTGTCACCCCTGGGCTTTCGGATATTGGCAAAGGCTCTTGCTACCCCCATAGTGCCTTTTTTAGGCAAGGCTCAAAAGACAAACCCACCTCCATAGGTATCACAAGGGATAAGAAACTAACAGTAATGCTACTCAACGCCAGAAGTCTAAACCTCAAGATGCACGCACTCGAAACTCTCCTTAGCCTGGAGAACATCGATATCTGTGCAGTAACAGAAACCTGGTTCAGGGCTCCCGAGAGCACCCCAGCACTACCAGGTTATACTTCATACCATGCTTTTCGGCCCCAAAACTTGGACCGAACCACAAAAGGAGGGGGAGTATCGATATTCATCAAAGATACCCACACCTCCAGGTTGGTGGCAAAGCACGAAGCATCAGAGACTATCCATGTGCAACTAACAGTGGGTAAAACTGCCTTCCAGTTTATAGCCTGCTACAGACCACCCTCCCAAACCCAGGAACCCCACTCGGCCTTCCTGAGAACACTGGAAAATATGAAGGTCTCTCCAAACACCATTATATTGGGAGACTTCAACTACCCAAACATAGACTGGGAGCATTACTCTAGCTCCAACACCCTAGCCCAAAGGTTCCTACAATTTATAAACTCAAATGCTATGGAACAACTTGTTACGACTCCCACAAGAGGGGAAAACATACTGGGCCTGATCATCACCAACATGGGGACTCTATGCTCCAGACCAGAAGTGTATCCCTCACTGGTAAGATCAGACCATAAACTAATCTCACTGGATATTCACATCCCGACCCCACCCCCTGCCCAGAAAACCACAGTGAAAAACTTCTCTAAAGCAAATTTCACACTCCTCAAAACTGAGGTGGAATCCTTTAAAGCCCCCGGGCCTGTGGAAAATACGGCCCAGACCGCAGAATCCTTTATAAACGCATTCTATGAACACCTTCAGGAATGCATGGATCATGTGATCCCAAATAAAACCAAGACCCAATCCTCCAAAGGCAGGCGTCCTGTCTGGTGGACCCCAGCCATAAACAAACTATACAATACAAGGAGGAAGCTACTAAATGATAGAGCAAAATCCCAAAAGGGAAGGCATCACTGATCAGTATTAGCAAAAAACTACGGGCACACATAAAATTGTCTAAGGCCAGCTTGAGAGAAAAATTGCACAGGACACTAAGGATAATCACAAGGCTTTCTTTAGTTATGTTAGGAACCTGGGTGGTAATTCCCAGATATGCTCAGAATTAGTCCAAAATGACAAAAAATACACCGAACCCACAGACATTGCCAACATCCTAGCTGACAGGTTCAGCGCAAACTTCTCCCACCAAAGGGCAAATATCTATCCCAGCAGAGTGCTGCCCCCCTGACATCTCAGATGCTCAGGTAAGAGCTGCCCTCTCCAAAGCAAAAAACACAGCATCAATGGGACCAGATGGTGTCCCGGGCTGCGTCCTACATGACCTCCAAGAAGAGCTAAACCCAAACATAAAACTACTGTTCAATCTCAGCCTTACTACAGGATATGTGCCCAAAGAGTGGCGTACAGCAACAGTGGTCCCTCTCCATAAAGGTGGTGCCTCAACGGATCCTGGAAACCATTGCCCCATAAGCCTGACTAGCTTGGTCTGCAAAGCTATGGAAAGGATCATCATGGACCTCATAAATAAAGATACTGGGGACCTACAAACACTGGATCCTACCCAGTTCGGCTTTGTTAAGGGCAGATCCTGCCTCTTAAACCTGGTTGATTTCTTTGAAACAGTCACCAAGGCCATTGACGAGGGGAAGGTGGTCCACTCAGCCTACCTGGACCTCGCAAAAGCCTTCGATACAATACCCCACTCGGGCATTATAGATAAGCTCACCAGCTTAAATGTAAACCCCTATGTCACTAGATGGATTGCAAACTGGCTCAAGGACAGAACCCACATGGTTAGAATTGCTGGAGCCATGTCAGACTCCAAACCAGTTACAAGTGGTGTCCCACAAGGCTTAGTCCTGGGACCTCTCTTGTTCGGTATATATTTCTCGGAGGTACAGACCAACATGGAAGGACTGTGGCTGACCAAGTTCGCAGATGACTGCAAACTGGGCACCATAATCGACTCTCCAGCCGACACAAGCATCCTCCAAAAGGGCCTCATAGAAACAGACAGCTGGTGCCAGAGCCATGGCCTCAAGATAAATGCCAAAAAGTGTATGGTCATCCCCTTTGGCTAAAACAAAGTGCCCACAAATTACCACATAGGTGGTAATCCATTAAGTACAGAAGAAGTAATTAGGGACCTGGGGACCCAAGTTGATAGCAATCTCTCATTTGACAACCACGTGGCCAAAGTGGTTAGAAAAACATTTTATATAGCCCACCTAATCATGAAGGGATTCACATCTAGATCAGGGGAGGTCATCGTGCCTCTTTACTCATCCCTCATCAGGCCCATAATTGAGTACAATGCCCTTTTGGGATGTACCTTACCAGACACCTGCAGCAACTGGAAAGACCCCAAAAGTACCTCACCAAGAGGATCAAAGGGCTCAAACAGATGCCATATGCTGCCCGGTTAAAGAAACTCCAGCTCTACTCAGTGGCATACCGCCTGTTCAGAGGCGATCTGTGCCTGACGATAAAGCCATGTCCAACCCGGAATTAATGGACATGCTGCACCTCAGAAAATCCAAATCCCATCGAGCTCACGCTCGAGAGTCTTGAACCTCAGCACTGAAATAAATAGGACATGCTGGAGGGACAGATTCATAACCCAGAGGCTCCCTTCACTCTGGAATAAAATCCCAGTCCAGGTTAGGCAGAGTCCCTCATTGACTCTCTTCAAGAGGAATCTTGATGAGTGGATGGGAGATCGTAGGTTTACCCCGGGTATCACTTCTGTGTCACTGTTAGACAGAGGCACAGTATACTAACCTCGAAAAAGGGCATAGCAAAATAAATTTAAAATGGGTGGCGAAAGCCAAACACATTCTGGCTAGGCTTATAAATGCCCTAGGGCAGATAGCCTAGTATGAACCTATGAACCACTATTGTTTTGTCTTAATCCATTTATCTGTTTACTTAGTAAATTAGACTATGGTTACAGCTTCACTTTCAGAAACCAGCCTTGTGCAAAGACTTCTCATCTACTTTTTGTGGAAAATTTACAACTATATAGCTCATCAAACAAGAATCTGAAAACAGATCTACAAATTGTTAAAACTTTCTCAAATGACGCAAGAATGACATTTGCTGTTTATATATGTGCAAAAGTAACATTTCTAGGAGGAAAGCTTCAGCACTAAGAAAAATATCAACCTTGACTGGAATGTGATATAAAAGAACTTGAATAGGAGAGAATGTATACATACAACTATCATATATATGAAAGGTCAGCAATAAAGCCTGAACAAATGAGAACAAACCTTAGTAAGGCTAAAACTAGGTTATCATCCAGGAATAGAGTTCAAGCTATAAATCAGGTGAGGCTGACTGGCTTCAAACAGCATTGAATCAGTTGGACAAGAAGATAAGAAAAAGGCTTCATGGCTTATATGTTCCTCTGTCTGAAGGGAGTTATGGGACTCCTCAAAATTTACTGCATGTATAGTTCCACAGTTGCGGGACTGTATACACTGCCGTTGACATCCTCAGATCCAAACATATTCAAAGTTCTAAAACATATAGAAAAGAAGTCTAAGTTGGTATCTTTGCTCTGATTAGCAGGAGCATTTCAGAAAAGAGCAGGAATGGAAATTGGACTAGAAATCAATAAAAATCTCACAGTATCAGAAAGTGAAAAAAGAATATAAGGAACAGGGCAACCAAAAGAAAAAAAAACTCAAAAGAAATTAGTGTGTCAAGTGAAGAGAATTTCCGGAACAACCACATGTTCAGGATTTGATGTGTGAATGGTTAAGATGAACTTAAAACGAAAGATAAAACGCTAATAGATTGCTACCTTGTGCCTTCACTGTGCACACACTGGTTAACAAAAGTCTGTAGAAAAAGTGAGAGAAACAGACAAATGCAGGTTCTGTAATACTGAGCTAGAAACAGCTACACATCATTTTGCTGGTTCTGATGTACTGATGGCTGAGGGTCTGTTTACTGTGAAACAAAAATGTAGCAAAACTCTCACTGGAGATTGTGTAAACACTGCAGCATTAAAGTAGTTGAGAAGCATTGGAAACATAAACCTCAAACATGATAATGAAGATGCTCTGATTACATAGGATCATCCAATACTGAAAGGTAATAAAGTAGAAACGAGAGCTATATGTAGTAGTCAAAGAAAATAAGACAAAAGTAGCATTAATTATTGAAATAGCAACACCCAGTGTTTATAATGTTCTACATAGTCATGAAATAATATGATTTGCAAGCAGAAATAAGAGCAGTCTGATATAACAATACCAAGACAGTTCCAGTAGTAGTAAGAGGAAAAGGACTAATAAAAGAAAATTTTCAGTAAGGCCTCACTATGTCCAGGCAATTCTGATTCTGTATCATACCTCAGAAAAATAATTTCCCTAAATACACCAGTTTGATCAGCCAGTATCTCTGCTAGAGCAGTCTGCAGGGAATACCTAAAGTCCGCCAACTCATCACACTCCCCAAAAATATGTTCCCAACCACCTCCCTACCACACCTCCAACACTTGAAGTCCACCTGAGGAAGAATTTCTTGGCGTCTACCTGGATTATAAAAACACCTATGTAAACATTTCCAAGCAAAAATCCTAAATCTTCTAGCTTTTGTTGCACATTTGGGAGACATACATATCTCCCCATTGTTTCTCTGTGAATTGCTTGTCCAGTCTCTACCCAATCCTTTCTAATGTCCTCTGATTGATTCTTATAGTTATAATCCAATATGTTATATGCTGTACTAATTATTCATTTTTTAACAACAGCTTCTATTCTAGACTCAACTAAAAACTCTACCAGTGCTTGTCTTTCTAATGGTCGCTGCCAAACAGGCAATTAACTAAATGGAGATCAAAGTCTAAATCAACTGTACTAGAAGTGGTGAATGTTTTAACAGAGATGGAGCAACTGGAATTGGGATCTTTGGAAGGGGGTAGGAGCAAATTACATAGAAAAATGGGAATTATGGGAACAGTACATACAGAGGAGGGGTGAGGTTTAGGGTTAGGCGGGATTTGAATGAGCTATGTACTGTTTGACTGACAATGATTGGGTAGATTGTAAGTGATTCATAGGTGTGTACTAGGCTAATGGCCCTGGAACCTTTACAAGCCTATCCCATAGGATTACCCTGGCCATCGTGCCACCCGACCTTAGTTCCCCGTGCCTCTGTCGAGTAAAGTCACTGGAGTGATCCCTGGGGTGAATTTTCTATTTCCTATCCACTCATCAAGATTTCTCTTGAAGAGGGCCAGTGAGGTGCTCTGCTTGACATGTATGGGAAGTCTATTCATAGCATGGGCAGTCACTGGGTTATGAACCTGTCCCTCCAGCATATTCTGTTGATTGTGGTAATGAGGTTGAGGTCTCTGGAGCGTGTGGTGCAGAGGGATTGGGATTTCTTTAGATGTAGCATTTCTAACAGAGCTGGGTTAAACATGGCTTTGTAAGTCGAGCAGAGATTGCCTCTAAGTAGGCGATATGAGACCGAGAATAGTTGGATTTTTTTTTTAGTCTGTCCATATAGGACAAATGTTTAAGGCCTTGGATCCTCTTTGTGAGGTACTTTTGTGGCCTCTCCAGTTGTTGCAGGTGTTTAGTGAGGTACATGCCGATTGGGGCATTGTACTCGATGGCTGGCTTAATGAGGAAAGAGTAGAGGGAGACCATGACCTCTTTCTTCCTGGATGCAAAACCCTTAGTAATGAGATGTGCCACATAGAAGGACTTTCTGACCACAGTGGCAATGTGGTGGTCAAAGGAGAGGTTTCTGTCATTCTGTTTCATAGTTTCATAGTATAGTACTAGGCTATCTGCCCTGGAGCATTTGTAGGCGTAGCCATAGTGATGTGGCTTTTGCCACCCCATGAAATGGTACAAAAAATGTACAGAATAAATTTAGAATACTGTGCCTCTGTCTAGTAGTGACACAATGAAGGTCCCCTTATACAATAGAATTAGTTTACTGTGCCCCTGTCTAGCAGTGACACAGATGTGACCCCTGGGGTAAACTTACGATCTCCCATCCACTCATCAAGATTTCTCTTGAAGAGAGTCAGTGAGGGGCTCTGCCTAATATGAACTGGGATCTTGTTCCAAAGCATGGGAAGCCTCTGGGTTATGAATCTATCCCTCCAGCATGTCCTATTCATACTTGTGCCGAGGTTTAAGTCTTTAGCTCTCGTGGCCCTGATGGACTTGGTTTTTTTGAGGTGGAGCATGTCCATCAGATCCTGATTGGACATGGCCTTGTACGTCAGGCAGAGATCACCTCTGAGCAGGCGATATGCTACTGAATAGAGCTGAAGTTTCTTTAGTCCTGCAGAATAAGACATATGTTGGAGACCCTTGATCCTCTTGGTGAGGTACTTTTGTGGTCTCTCCAGCTGTTGCAAATGCCGGGTGAGGTACATACCAAATGGGGCATTGTACTCGATCATGGGTCTGATGAGGGAGGAATATAGGGGTACAATGACATCCTTGGATCTGGATGTGAATCTCTTCATGATGAGGTGTGCAAGGTAGAATGTTTTTCTAACCACTTTGGCAACGTGGGTATCAAATGAGAGGTCGCTGTCGACTTGGGTCCCTAGGTCTCTGATTACTTTTTCCGTACTCAGTGGGTTGCTGTCTATGTGATAATTTGTGGGTACTTTGTTTTTCCCAAAGGGGATGACTATACATTTTTTGGCATTTAGTTTAAGGCCGTGACTCCAGCACCAGTTGTCCGTTTCTGTGAGGTCTTTTTGTAGGATGTGTGTGTCTGCTGGTGTATCGACTATGGCGCCTAGTTTGCAGTCATCAGCGAACTTGGTCAGCCACAGCCCTTCCGTCTTTGCTTTAACATCTGAGAAATAAATGCCGAACAAGAGGGGTCCCAGGACAGATCCCTGTGTGACACCACTTGTGACTGGCTTTGAGTCTGACATTGCTCCAGCGATTTTAACTTTATGGGTTCTGTCCTTTAGCCAGTTTGCAACCCATCTAGTGACATAAGGGTTTACTTTTAAGCTGTTGAGCTTATCTATGATGCCTGAGTGGGGTATTGTGTCGAAGGCCTTAGCCAAGTCCAGGTATGCTGTATGGACTGCTTTGCCCTCGTCAATGGCTCTAGTGACTGTTTCGAAAAAGTCAACCAGGTTTAAAAGGCAGGATCTGCCCTTTACAAAGCCAAACTGGGTGGGGTCAAGTGTCTGTAGGTCCCCCATGTCTCTGTTTACGAGTTCCATAATGATTCTTTCCATAGCTTTGCAGACCAGGCTGGTCAAGCTTATGGGGCAGTAGTTTCCAGGGTCTGTAGAGGCACCCCCCTTGTGGAGTGGGACCACTGTTGCTGTACGCCAGTGTTCAGGTACATATCCCGAAGTAAGGCTAAGGTTAAATAGCATTTTTATGTGTGGGTTTAGCTCCTCTTGGAGTTCACGTAACACGCAACCCGGGATACCGTCCGGTCCCATTGATGCTGTGTTTTTTGCTTCATTTAGGGCGGTTCTCACTTGGACATCTGAGATGACAGGGAGATTTCATTCAGCTGGGAAAAGTATTTCTTCTTTTGGGGGTGAAGGAGGGGAGAAATTTGCACTGAACCTGTCAGCCAGAATGTTGGCAATATCTGTGGGTTCAGTGTATTTTTTATTGTTGTGAACCAACTCTGAGCATATCTGAGGGTTTCCACCCAAGTTTCTAACATAGCTGAAGAAGGCTTTGTGGTTATCTTTAGTGTCCTTAGCGATTTTTCTCTCAAAGTTGGCCTTTGATGTTTTTATGAGAGAACGTAGTTTTCTGCTAATGTTGATCAGAGATGTCTTCCCTTCATGGGATTTTGCTCTGACGTGCAGTAGCTTCCTTCTTTTGTTATACAATTTGTTTATGGCTGAGGTCCACCAGACAGGATGCTTACCTTTGGTGGAGAGGGACTTGGATTTGTTTGGGATTGCATGATCCATGCATTCTTGGAGATGTCCATAGAAAGCATTTGTGAAGGATTCGGCATTGTGGGATGTGGTATCCACTGGCACAGTGGGCTTAAAGGATGCCATCTCTGTCTTAAGAAGAGTGAAGTCTGCTTTTGAGAAGTTTTTCACTGTGGTCTTTTGTGCTGGGGGTGGAGGTGGGATATGTATATCCAGGGTGATTAGTTTGTGGTCAGATCTCACTAGAGGGGTATACTTCCGGTGTGGAGCATTTTGTCCCCATGTTTGTGATGATCAGGTCTAGTATATTATCTCCCCTAGTGGGAGAGGTGACTAGTTGTTCCAGTGCATTTGAATTTATGAATTCCAGGAACCTTTGGGCTAGGGTATTAGGGCTAGAATAATGTACCCAATCTATGTTTGGGTAGTTGAAGTCTCCCAGTATGATGGTATTTTGTGATACATTCATATCCTCCACTGTCTTCAGGAAGGCTGAGTGGGGTTCTTGAGATTGGGAGGGTGGTCTGTAACATGCTACCAGTTGTATAGCAGTTTTGCCTATGGTTAGTTGCACCTGTATGGTCTCTGATGCTTCATGTGTTGCTACTAACCTGGAGCTGTGGATGTCCTTGATGAATATGGACACTCCCCCTACCTTTGTGGTTCGGCCCGGGTTTTGGGGACGAAAAGCATGATACGAGGTATAGCCTGGTAGCGCTGGGGTGCTCTCAGGAGCCTTGAACCAGGTTTCAGTTACTGCACAGACGTCGATGTTCTCCATGCTGAGGAGTGCATCAAATGCCTGCATCTTGAGATTTAGACTTCTGGCGTTGAGCAGCATTACCCTTAGTTTTTTTCCATTATTGTTTTCTAAGGAGGTGGGTTTGCCTTTTGACCCTTGCCTAAAAAAGGCACTATGGGGGTGGCAAGAGCCTTTAGCCAATATCCGGAAGCCCAGTGGTGACAGGTGTAAGCCATCCCTTGCGAAGCAGCGTGGCTTGTCCAACATGTCATCCCAGGCAGACAGACATTGGATCCCCTTAGAATGACACCAGTACTTGAGCCAATTGTTAAAGCTGATCATCTTGTCTTTGTATTGTGGTATCATTCTTGGTGAGGGCAAGATGCTGCTCAGGGTCAGGGTCATACCAGCCTGGGCTACATAATCGGAGAGCTCCTCTATGTCTCTTTTCATGTAGTCCAGGGAGGTACGTCTCAGGTCATTCACACCAGCATGGACAATGACGGAGTCATATTTGTACTTGCTTTGGAGTGACTTGAGTGCGTGTGTTATGTGGCGGATTCTAGCTCCTGATAGACAGCTCACAGTCACCTTCTCCTTGTTTAGCCTGGTCAGCGGGACATCAGTGTATCTAACTATAGAGTCACCTATTACTAGTGTATCAGGCAAGGTGTTTGGCCTTAAGGACTGTGATTGGTTGACACACTGATTTATTGAAGTATGTGTTGCATGTGTTTTGTTTTGAGGTGGTGGATTTTTGGGTGTCTGCTTTGGGAGCCTCTGTTGTTTTGGTAAGTGTTTTATTAGAGCCTCCGAGTATGTCTTTGTGTTTTTATGTGTTTGGTTTGCAGTTGTGGTAGGGCTATGTGGGACTGGGATTGTTGTGTGTGTGTGTGGTTGCCATCTCCTCCTGTCTGGTCATGCCAGCCCTGAGTTGAGAGAGTTCAGCTTCCTGTTTGGCTATATAGTTGCTTCTCTCACATGTATTTGTGTTTGTTGGGAGGAGCAGAGGGTTGTCTGTGTACATGAGACAATTGTAGCATTGTCTCAAGATACCCAGATTGATCAGCTGAACTGGAGACGACGCCAGTAATCTACCACTCGACATGTTAGAACAGTATAAGGGAGTGCTGTACCTTTAAGGGTAGTGGATATTCACAGGGGTGGTAAGTAGATGTAGTGCTTTACTTAGTACGAGAGTGTTTACTTAGTAGAGAAGTATTGAGAACAAGTGCTAGGCTTATAATATAGTAAGTAGTCTGGTTATACTAAGAGTAGAGCTTCCTTAAGGGAAAATTTGAAGAGCAGACTTGGCGGAGCCAGAAAAAGTTTAACCTTGTTTAACTGGTGCTGCGCTATGCGCACAAACGCGGATTTTAAACAGTGAACTACAAAAGAGCTAGAAATGGTCCAAAACAACCAATTACTACAGCTTCTTGTGCTGAGGTCACTTCCTACAGGGACAGGTAGGCTGCTCAAGGCTCCCCACTCCCACTGGTGAGCAAAGAAACTTCCTTCTATCCAAGTAAGGTAATGGACAACACAGGAGCTACACCACAGCCCAGAATACAGCAATGCCCGTAAACTGGTCTAAATTAGTCGAGGAGAGGCGGGAAAACAAGGATTATTTTTTTGTTTTTTTGGTAGAAACACACAGAAAATGCAGAGGCAGTGATAAATTAGTTACACAGGCTAGCTCACTGTAGTGGGCAGCCTCCACAGTTAAATTAAGCAAACAAACAAACTTTCGATCAAATTCGACTAAAATGTAGCTTTAAGTGCAGATTTTAAAATAATGCAGCAAACAGTTAAAAAACAGTTCAAGCTAGTTCAGGGTAAGCTACAGAAGCTATTCCAAGTGAAAAAAAGAGCAAATATACTTAAATCCAGAAAGTAGTCGCTTTTCTGAGTTCCCTGCTGCTAGGACCACTCTGCAGGACCACGAGGAGCTTGTCTGAGCAGTATAGCCAGAAAAAAACACCCAGAGGCGGATTTTAAACAGTGAACTACAAAAGAGCTAGAAATGGTCCAAAACAACCAATTACTACAGCTTCTTGTTCTGAGGTCACTTCCTACAGGGACAGGTAGACTGCTCAAGGCTCCCCACTCCCACTGGTGATCCAAGTAAGGTAATGGACAACACCGGAACTACACCACAGCCCAGAATACAGCAATGCCTGTAAACTGGTCTAAACTAGTCGAGGAGAGGTGGGAATCCCTAGATCTCTAATAATGCCTTCTGTGTTCAGTGGACTACAATCTATGTGGTAATTCATGGGAACTGTGTTTTTCCCAAAGGGGATGATGTATAATGTTTGCAACTAAAATTATGCCAGTATGGTTTCTGATGTATAATGCTTGCAACTAAGATGATGTCAGTATAGTTTTTCATTTATATAACTGTGCGATTTCCTGTGTCCTAAGTTATAATTTTATAAAGATGTTTCTTGTTTAACAAAAAATAAATAACTAAAAATAAAAGAGAATTTTCAAGCATACTTAAATTGCTGGGAAGAGCACTGTTGGCAAATATGAAGGACTGAAGCAGTATTAATTTTTTGATCTCTAATTGTATCCTGACTAATGAATGAGGTCCAGTCCTGTTGCTGTATTAGAAACCCAAACCATTGGAACATTAAAAATACAAGTGAAATGCTTGAATTTTGCTTGACACCTTGTCTCCAGTTCATTTTTTCTTTTTTTTTCTTGTACCTGCATGCAGTAATTCATCAGAGGCTGCATTGTTTTATTCATGTGTTTTTTTTTTATTCCTCAACTAAATATCATTTTGTCCTTAAAGGTACACAGTGAAGTCTTAGCATGCACTTTCTGCAGTTATCTTATGCCACATATTTATAATTTTTCCAGAAAGCAGTACAATGATATGTGTTTCTATTCTTGTGTGTATTTGCACATTTATATTAGCTTGGGGTTAGTTACTTCTGCTACTCCATCATTATGACTACACATTAGTAGCACCAGTGTGATGTGACATATTCCTATCCCTTCAGCAGAAGAATGTTGTCCTCATTCTGTTTCATCTCCTCACACCTGCCATTGATGCCCTAAGCCCATGTCCATGCTCAAACTAATTCTGTCATTGATGGGTTAAGAACAAAGAAAAGCTTCAACATTAAAGTAACTAAAATAGATGATAAAGCCACATGGTAGCTTACACACTAACGGTCTTTAATGAAAGTTTAGCTCTTTTATCCCGGTTGAATCGTGGACTTCATCAGAATGAACTTCATGTGTAATTTCCACACTTAAAAACTTCAGAATTAAAATCACATTATTAAAAACCAAATAACGCAATCTAAGTACAGAAAACCAAAGTTAATAAACTAAGCTAACAATAATAAAATAAATAATTTAACTAACCTGGTTCACCTACCTTGAAACAAACCATGTTTATAAAAAGCAACTCTTCAGTTCCCATTATCACAGAATACTGTACAATGATTGAATATGCAAGTACATATAGACCTTTGGTTCATTAAATAATTATGTAAAAATGTGTAAGTAACACATATGAAAACCTCTCAACAATATATACCCCAAACATTAATAAATAATAAATTTGTTACCATAAATCATACGATTTAGCTTTCAACATACTGCTTATTGGTAAATATCAACTGAGTCCTAGGAAAGTACCGTTATTTGTTTTAACTTGCCAGTGTAGTTCTCATGCTTCAAGATAAGTCCCCTAGGCTCCCCCACTTTTATTTTATCAATCTTTTCTAAACCAAAGAATAAAAATCTATGTATTGGATTTTTTTGACAAGGCATTCTTTTCACTACGTCTCTATGTCTTGTATATAAATCCTCTCCTGGAATGTTCTTTCTGTTTTCCGTATATAGAATCCATTGCAGCACTGTCACGTTGCTACACAGACCAACCCCACTAGTACCACAGTTAAAGTGACTATGTGGTATGTAAGCTACCATCTGGTGTTATCTTTTGTTATTGCTGCATTAAGACTACGTCCTTGCCTGAGCTAATTTCAGGTGCATCCCATTTTTAGTATACTTTTCTGTTCGTATTTTTGAAGTGTACGTTATATTTATTTTCTAAAGCTAATTTCTACCATTCTACTTCCAGTCTTGACATTGGTTAATTGTCTTTTGTATTACAAGGACAGGTCTTTGTGTCCGAATCAATCTTTTGTTGTGTTCTCATCTGTTTAGGCAGTGGGAGCTTGTTGATAATCTGTTATTGATTAATGCTGCCATCTTGAAAACAGTAGGCTAATTTTCGTTGTGCTTATATTCTTCATATCTTAGTACTTATGAAGTGGAAGCTTTTTTCATTCAGCTCATATAAGCAGTTCTTTATCTTTTTTCCTCATAGCTTGTTCCTGCTTTTTCTTAATTTCTTTTTGTGTTGACTATGGATCTACAGCAACTCATTGTCATCATAGGGGTTGCTGTACATACACTTTGCAGGATAGCATGATCCTCTGCTCACTGCTGCACATCTGCAGACTCCTTTACAGAAATAATGCAGTGCTTATAGGCCCTAATGTCCGGGGGGGAGGGCGGGGGTGACCCTTAGCCAGTTGTCATTACCACTACTGAAAATATTTTTTTGCCAAAAGATTAGAGAAGTCCTAACCAATGGGTATACATTTTGATCCTTCAGGACATTGTGCTGAATCAGTCATCCTCCTGATGTCACTTTTATTGCAAGCCATTATAGTAAATGGCTTGCCATAAAAGTAACTTTGTAACTGTGTCTGCGTTTTTATTGAAATGTCATACTATGCTTGGTACAAAATGTGCATCTGTATATATGTATGTATTTATATATGTGTGTGTGTGTATATATATATATATATATATATATATATATATATATATATGTGTGTGTGTATGTATGTATATATATATATATATATATATATATATATATATATATATATGTGTGTGTGTGTATATATTTCATTTGTTACAGACTTCTTTTTTTGAAATATATTCATTGCATCATTTTTTTCTAGCCATGCTGCACAGCATCCTAGATTTTGCACAGCCATAAATGTTCAACACAGTGACATGTATAACACCCGATGCTCATCTTTTTTTCTTTTACTTCTGGTTTCTACGTTTCTTAATTTGAAAGTACATATGAAGCAATGTGCTGATATATACCATTTCTTTGTACTTCTGACCTTTGCCTTATCTTTACTGCAAAAAAATCTAATGAATTTGAGGTCATCTGTAAAGGAGCATACTTATGTCTGTCATAATTAAACTGTGATTCTGCAGTTATTTGAAGCAATGATTCTTGTTAGTATTAAAGCTGTCAGCTTTTTATGTTTAATATGCTGTTGTAAGATTTTAATCTTAAAATGTGGTGTAAATGATTAACGTTTATTACCAGCAATAAAATAGCAATTCAATATGTGAGGAGATACTGAGAATATGTAGACTGAAAGACTGGAAGGGTGAGACAGGTACACAGTCTGCCAGATGTTATGGAGTGGACAGACAGCTCTTTACTCCACTGAATGATTTTAGGATAACATTGAAGCAAACTGTGAAATATGCCTTGCAACTTTGCAAATAAAGGAAAGAGAAAAATGTGAAAAATATTAAAATTGGTTCTTTAATATGATTTCTTTGATTATGGAGCTGATGAGATTGAGGAAGTTTTTCCAGTGCTAGTGAAGAAATCTAGAGTTATGATCCAGGAAGATCAAAAGACAGAAATGTTTTCAATAGGTGTTTTAGCGTATATATATTTTTTTTTAATACGTATATTTTGCCCCACATGCATGACGGCTATCCATCAGCTGCCCCAAAGAGCCTCTCTACACTCAGTTGATCTTCTGAACCTGACAAGCCTTCAGCAAAGTTTTTTCAACTCATGCAACAGTTAGGTGACTAAGGCACCACAGGGCAGCATCATGTGTGCTGATGAAAATTTTACAGTCCTGGGAAGGGTACTCAATGGCCATGCTGGCATGCCGTCCTTCCTCTGTGGCATCTGAGTCACTGCATTGCCTCTCGTGATGACCGTTTCCCCCTCATGCTTTCCCATCCTCCACCAGAAATCAACTCTAAGATATGCTTCAGTGCTCACCCTCCCTGCAGGATAGGCATGCCCACCTTCTTTTACCAGTGCCTCATGCATTACAGCTTCTAACAGGACCAGGGTTGCCAATGCTATAGTTAAGGCTTTATCCCTTTGTGCCTTGGTACTGGCTATCACTGAATAGGTTTTAAGGAATGGTTCAGTAATTTGGAACTATGTACATAAGCCCTTTAGGTAATGACATTATCGTCTTGTGGAATGATAATGTGCAACTGAACTTCGTAGGTTTTACTAGTAGGACTACTACACAAGTAAATATACTCCCCTGAAAATATTGCTGAGAATGGAAAACAGAATGATTGTTGATATTTACAACAAATATTAAGGGATAGAGGCAACACACAAAGGAGAAGGTGATTTGTCAGAAATACTTAAATTTGCTGTTAGACAGCCCCAAAAGTTAGTTTTGCGAATGACTGTCTAAGGGCTCTGTGGAAGTATGTGGGTTTTAGTTAACTTGCATAGTAGAAGTGACCTTGAAATAAATTGCATGTGTTGAAAAGGTGATCACCTTTATATAAAATAACTGTAACTGGGAAAGATAACATTTAGTTTGAATGAAGTATGCTATTTCTGATTAAGCTATGAAAGGTGCACATGATTATTACTTGATTGTGATTGTTTTCTGGTGCATAAATCTTTTCTTGTGATTTTTTTTGCCCCTCCCATACTCTTGGTTGTGTATGTGGAAATGAAGAATTTTAAAAACTGTTAAATCTATTATTAACTATTAAAAAAATGTCTGCCTACAATATCTGTTCTTGTGAGCTTTAAGAAATGAGTTTCAGCATATAAAATACATAACAAAATGGTGGAGGAGTTGTGCAGGGTTTAATTTGTTGGATCTTTTTTCAGTCATTATAAGCACAATTACGACAGGCTAATGCTGTTCTGTTTGTTAAAAATACTAAGTTAAAAAACTGCTGAAAATTCCCATTTTAATGCATGGATATATATCTGTATATCTGTGGGTGTATGTATATGTATGCACATATCTGTATATGTACATGTTTTTCGTGTGTGTGGATATATATATATATATATATATATACACTTACACACACACATTTTATATATATGTATGTATATATATATATATATATATATATATATATATATATATATATATATATGGGTCTACTTTGTTCCGTTGAATTTCATTTCACCCCGACCAACATCGCTGAAAACACAAATTACTGAAAACTCATTTCACTGAACTGAACTTGGTATATGTGGCACTGTGTAGAGAGTACTGTAAGGCAAGTAAAATTTATATGCCCTGTTTCCCACTGTAGTGCGATCCTGGAGTTAGTATATATAGTTAAGGGTGTGGGGGCATAACCCCCCCTTCTTGTTTGTTTTATATTCTGTTTTACCAAAAACTTCCAAAAAATACATTTTAAACAGTAGACATGCATAGTTACAACACCTATGACTAACTATCACCAGAAGACAATATGTACTCAAACTAAGTGCAGGGCTACGCCACCCAAACCCCCCAGTATGTGGGTGGCTGTGCCCCCCCCCAACTATATATACTAACTCCAGGATTGCAGTACAGTGGGGAACGGGGCATATACCTTTTACTTGCCTTACAGTACTCTACACAGTGCCATATATACTAACTGCAGTTCAGTGAAATAAGTTTTCAGCAAAGTGGTCGGGGTGAAATGAAATTCAGTGAAATAAGATTTAACAAAACAAAGTAGACCCAGATATATGTTTGTGTGTGTGTGTGTGTGTGTGTGTGTGTGTGTGTGTGTGTGTGTGTGTGTGTGTGTGGTGTGTGTCTCTCTCTCTCTCTCTCTCTATATATATATATATATATATATATATATATATATATATATATACCTGTGTATATACACACACACACACACACACACACACACATTATGTGCTTGTGTATGTGTACAAACCCACACCCCTACATATATGTATGCATATATATGGGTACCTGTGATGGATGGTACTGTTATCCACCAGTATGTCGTAGCCTGTTTAGCACTGGAAAGGGGTTGGATCCCACCACTGTCAACTAGTGTACCACCTGGGTGTGTGAGACACAGGGGCTATGATCTCTTTATCCAAGCCACTGGCCTAGAAAGATTTGACGATTACCAGAGGGATGGTCTGTTGAGTAACACTATTTGTACCCAACAATTTAAAATAAAAAAGTGTAAACAATTCTATATTAATTAATAATAAGTTCTTCAAATGCAGCCTTTCCCCTGTAGCATTAAGAGAATAAGCACTGCTGCACAGGGTATAGACTACCAAAATCCACACCCATACTGGGAATATTCACTGACTGCTTACAGAGCTCTGTCTTTGGCTTAGCACCTGAGGCCTCTTTCTCACCACCTTTGAGTGAATCACAATGTCTTCTATTGCCCTTTACCCATGATAAGTGCTTTACAAACAAATTATTTTCATATACACACACTATCATGCATGTGCACACACTTGTCTGTCTCTCTCTCTCACTCTCACACACACACACACACACACACACACACACACACACACACACACACTCACACACACAAGGGAAGGATGGTAGAATTCTCCAACTGACTCATCATTCTTCCTGACACTGTAGTATTGCTGCCACCTTAGATATCGATGAAGGCCAGACACACCAGTTAATAAAAAAAAAATAATAATAGTCTCCCACTGGTAGTATGCTCACATGATTTGGCTAATTAGAGGTGGATATCACAGCTTACCAAATTACAGTCCTCAATAATACCCTCTTCTCAGACGCACAAAAATAAATACCAGCCACAAGATCATAAATGTAATCAAATTCATTTATTTTCCATTTGTTAACCAGGTTGGCCCATCTGGGTAAGAATGTACCCTTTTTCAGTGGAGACCCGAGGGGAAAAGCCCCAAACAGACATAGAAGTAGAAACAAGTGTACAGTAATACAGAGCAAAACAATGTCATGGATACTGTGGATAAGAAAAAGTATTGTACTCCATGGAATTATACATAGTTTTATACATAACAAAGTATAATAATAAGGTTGTAAGAAGAAAAACACAATAATAAATCTTGGAGGTATGCAGTAAAGGAAGTAAGGCTAAAGGTATTATTTTGAAAAGAAACCTGGTATTATTGGATTAGTGGCTAGAAGGAGAATTGTGTATGTGCAGGGGCCTCAGATCTGAGGATGAAACTAGTGCAGAAGTAAAAAAGTAGAGAATAGTGTATGTACAAGGGCCTCAGATCAGAGGAAGAAATGGTGTAGAAGAAAAAAAGTAGTAGGGGGGGGATGTTGAGATCTAGAGGGAGTGTGTAGAAGGTAGAGAGGTAGAGCAGTTAGATGTAGTAAGTTATAGGAAGAGGAAAGGTCTTATAGTTCAGACTTAGTGGTGAAGTGGGTATAGGGAGAGGGAAGGGTTATAAGTAGGATTGTTACAGGTACATGTAGCGTTGTTATGGAGATACAGTATCAGGTCATATTTGAAGTTAGGAAGGGAGGTATGGCTTCTGAGTTGGATTGGAAGATTGTTTCAGATAAGGAAGATGGAGTGTTTATAGAGTATTTTACCTATGTTCTTGTTGGGGCTATAGACTTGTAGTGTGTGTTATCGGAGCTGCGCAGGGAATGGGGAGGGGTGTACTAGGAGATCAGGTTGGACAGAGATGGACAGTCAGAGTTTGAATTAAGAATTTTAAAAGCGTGGATCAGCTGACTTTTGGCCAGAAGGTGTGGGAATTCGAGCCAATGTAGTTTTTTGAGTGTGGTGCAGTGATGAGATTCATAGGGGCTGCTGGTGACAAATTTAGCAATTTTGTTGTAGGTTTGATCTAGCTTTGCCAACAGGTTATTTTGTAGATTGGAAAATAGAGGGGAGCTCTAGAAGAGGGCAGGGAAGGGATAGGATTGGGCTAGCAGTAGTTTTGAGTTGGGGGTCAGGAATTTGCTATTTCTGTATAGCAGGCCCAGTTTTTGGTCTGTTTTCTTTATGGAATGAAGTATATGAAGGTCTAGTTTTAGCTGGTCATCTGTGATGATACCCAGGAGCTTTGTGTGCGAGTCTGGACTTATGGTGACATTTAGAGAGGATATGAGAAAGCTGGATTTGTGGTGGGCTAGAGTTTTAGGCAGGAATAATAAGAGCTTAGTTTTTGATGGGTTCAGGATGAGTTAATTGTTGGTGAGCCGCTTCTCAACAGAATGAAGTTTTGGTAGTGTGGGGGAGGTTGTTGATAGAGTCAGAAATCAGAGTTGAATCATCTGTGTACTGTATGATAGAGGTGAGGTTACAGGCAGTGTGTAGGTCATTGGTGAAGAGATTGAAAAGGAGGGGACCGAGAATTGAGCCTTGAGGAACACTGGTCTGAACTGCCAGAAAGGGTGAGAAGGAAATTTGCCATTTAACTGCTTGTAGGCGATTGGACAGGTAACCAATTAAGAGTGGGGATGGAAATGTTCAGATGAGAAAGTTTATGAAGTAGAAGGCTGTGAGAGACGGTATAAAAAGCCTTTGTGAAATCTAAGAGGCAGGACACGAGTTTGTTATTGTCGCTGGCCTTAGCCACTGTATGTGAGAAGGATAAGAGTGCAGTGTTAGTACTGTGTTTGGGTCTGAAACCATGCTGGGTGGTGGTTAAAAGATTGTTTTGAGTAAGGTGGGAAAGTAGTTGAGAATGGATACATTTTTTGAGAATTTTGGAGAGGGGAGAAAGAATAGCAATGGGATGGAAGTTAGATGGTTCTGTGGAGTTGCCTGCTTTATGTAGTGGGATAGTGTAGTACTAGATAAAGGGAACAGTGGATTCTTGGATTGAGCTGTTGACTAGAATGGTAACAGGAAGGGCAATAGAGTTAGCAGCAAGTTTTAGGAATTAGTGAGGTAGGTTATCAGGGGCAGGGGAACAAGGTTTGAGTTTACTGAGGAGAGTTTCAATATAACGGGTACAGGTTTGAGCATGAAGGGGTCGGCGAGGTTAATGGAGTTAGACTGGGGATGTGAAAAAGGTGTGGGCTTGGTAGTGGAAGTAGTAGAACTGGAAGTGGAATTAGCGGTAGGGTTGGGGTTATTGGTGGTGTTGGGTACTAGTTTGGAAATGGTATCAATGAAGTTGTTAGCAATAAAACTTTGCTTAACAACAATGAAGTAAAGATAGTGCCAGTACACATTAAATATACAAAGATGAGTAATCCACAGGGAACAGAAAACTGTAAGCCAAACAAATACCCATTCGAACTCTAATAAATACTAGACCTAAGTATTTTTAAGTTCCCAAAATGCACAAGGCAGAAATTGCAGATTTCACATAAATGTACATTCCAAGGCCATCCTAGTAAAAGTGACTTGACTTTACGTTGGTTTCGATTCCAAATATATTTTTCACATGATTTCTTTTCCAAGAGGAAATTTGGGGGGGGGGGGTTACATCATATTACATCCTATTACATCACTTCTTTTTCAAAGAAATCGTTCTTCCACCTTCACAATCTAATGAATCTCTATATAAATGACTGTTTTTCTAGCTCCACCCAACTGCCTGAAGTACATTTTATTACATTTGACTTTCTGACTTCAAAGTCTTTTATAGCTTAATTATAAGAGTCGATTCCTCACTGAGAAACTGCAGAAAGTTGAACTTTACATTTCAGTTAAATGTTTAATCTCTTCTCTCCCTTTCATCTCCAGTTTTCATATACAGAAAATGGTGAAAAGGTTGCACACGTTTATTCAACAAGATTGCAGAGTTCACAGAGCTGGATTATAGCTTTACAAATGTGGCAACATGTAAAAATCACATTTTAAACAATATTTTTCTACACCAGCCCCACAGTGCCATTTACTGTATTGAGATGTTTTTCATCGGGTCACATTTATTGTGAATCCAATTCATTATTCCCAGCTCATTGAGTTCTCGCATGGTGGATAGGATTTCAGCCCCCCCCAAAACGACTCATGGAAACATTTGGATAGAAATTTTGCTGCATCAAGTTTCAGTGAGTAATTTCAGTATACTTTGTGAACTGTTGATGTGTGGGTTGATAAAGTTCACCATTGTATATCTACATCTGTGTGTGTGTGTGTGTGTGTGTGTGTGTGTGTGTGTGTGTGGATTCAGTTCAACTGGAGTTGTCAAGATGTTGAATTTCATATGGTTGTGGCCATATGACTGACATTTAGAAAAGTTGTAAAATTAAGTAACACCAAAAACAGTGTTTTATCAGGAGGCAAGCCCCCCCTGCTAATTATATATATATATATATATATATATATATATATATATATATATATATATATATATATATACCGACTCTAAGATCACACTACAGTGGGGAAAAGGGCAAATTCCCCGATCTCCACTGTACCGCATTCTCCGTACAAGCAGGTTGATTTTTTAAAATGGCAAGCATATGGTCTGGACCATAAGAAATTTGACATTTGCAAAACGATCATTTGAAGTCGTCTTGAACAAAACAGCTGTTTGATAGTTACAGTGCAAGGTTGTTGTAATAGTTGGGTCAGCAGGATATGCCTTTCCCCTGCTGTTGCATTAGCTCTGAGTTGATGTATATGATTAGTAGAGGCAAGAAGGCATGGTGAGTGCATTATTTTCTGATATGCATGCTCCAAGTTTGTCTTGGAGCAAGCCTGTTTTTGATTTTTGATTACTTTATTTATCTACTTATCTGACATTTGTTAACAGGGTTACTCCGACTGGGCAGCAGCCCATTTTCAACAGAGGCCCGAAGAGAAAAGCTCCAAGTAGTACATGTAACAAAAGTAATTGAATGACAGGGTAAACAAAAACATTTAGAGTTAACAAATATGACAAAATAATCGGAGAAAAAAACATGCTAGAACATGTACAGTGACTTAAAACATATTGCAGTTCAAGAGTTACATATATTACTATGAAGAAAACTAAAACTGGTCACATGCATGCAAAATAAAGTGAACAAATAAGTTCTAAATTTACACTGTATACAGGAGATAATCCCAAGGCACAGATCACTATCTAAGTCTAGAGTGCTGTAGGCTGTGAGAAAAACTGACTACAGTAAACTCAGTTAACCGGCACCCATGGGGATTGGTAGATGCCGGATAACTGTAGTTTCTGGTTGGTTGAGCATTACTGTTAAAAATAGGCCTGATTAATATTGTACCCAATACTATTTGTTTGGTTTGACTTGTTCTCAGGTTGGGGAGAGAGAGGGAATTTATTCCTATCTTCATTTTTAAATCTCTAAAACTCTAAAAACTTAAGGTATGTTTCTGTGGGGGCGGAAAACAAAGTGCAACACATGAAAGTTGTACTGTATTTCTTTGATATTTTTTTGCCAGTTGCTTGAGTGTGCTGGTTGGCTGAGTTCTGGTTAACTGAGAGCTTACTGTATTGGTAGACTTGTAAGACAGAACAGAGACTGTTGCTGTAGGAGCATAAGAGGAGGGGAAGATAGGGTTAAGTTGGGTGATTGCATATGCATGCCCATGATTTATGAATGGTATCTTTTAGAGTTTTTTAAAAGAGTTAGGGTTTGGAATCGGTCTAACACTAAGTGGTAGTTTATTCTAGGCATTTGCCACTCAGTAGCTGTAGAGGAGTTTGCCAGTATTTTTGTTGGGCACATAAACTTACAGAAGATGCTGTTGAGAGCTATTGTGGGCACGTTTAGTAGTGTAGGGATGGATGAGGGGAGAGAGAGAGAGGCAGGAGGAGGGTTCAAGTAAGACAGAATGAGTCATAAGAAGCTGGGGTAGTAGAATTTGATGATGAAATTCCAGCCACTGCAGGTTTTTCAGGGCTAGGCAGTGGTGAGAGCAGTAGGGGTGGTAGGAGGCAAATTTTGACATTTTATTATAGGTGAGTTCCAGTTTAGACAGAAGGTTGGATTGGGGTTGTGTAAGAATAGGGGCTACATAGAGTAGAGTGGGAAGTAGGAAAGCTTGTGCAAGGGAGAGCTTAGAAGCATTTGTGAAGAATTTATTATGCCTGTATAGTAGGCCTAACTTTTGGTGAGTCTTTTTAATGCACTGCTGAGTATGGAGATCGAACTTTAGCTGGTCATAGATTTAATAACATGTAAAAGTTTTGTGTGAGGTTCAACAGAGATGGTAGTGTTGTTTAGGGAGGAGACATTAAAGGTAGGTGTATGATGTTGGAGAGATTTAAGGAGGAATAGGAGAAGTTTAGTTTTCTTAGGGTTAAATAGAAGTTGGTTGGAAGTTAGCCACTTTTCGATTTGAGTGCAGAGACTCTTGAGTGAGGATGTGAAGATGGGAAATATTGTTAGAGCAGGAGGCGATTGTGGAATCATCAGCATATTGTATAACTGAAGAGAGTGGAGAGGAAGAGTGGAGTTCATTAATAAAGATATTAAATAATAGGGGTCCAAGGATGGAGCCTTGGGGGTACCCCTGTTTATACAGGTAAGAAGGGAGAAAAGTTAGATTGCCATTTAACTGCTTGGAATCTATTGGAGAGGTAGCTGGAGAATCAAGAAAGTGCAGAGTTGGAGACATTAAAGGTAGTTAGTTTGGACAGAAGTAGTCTGTGGGATGCAGTGTTGAAAGCTTTGGAGAGATCCAGAAACCGACAGGAGACTAATGTTATTGTTGTCACGAGAGTTTGTGATAGTTTGTGAAAGATGTCTGAGCAGTAGCTGCACTGTGTGTTGGGTGAAAACCACACTGTGGAGTAAGGAGATTTTGTAGCAGAAGGTAATCAAGGAACGGTTTATGAATGTATTTTTTCTAGAATGTTTGACATGCAATAGAATGCCAATTGGTCTGAAGTTTGAGGGGTCAGTTGAGATACTGCATTTGTGTAAGGGTATGACATCAAATTTCTTCCAGATGTCAGTTAAAGTGTTTTCCTTGATGGATCTATTTACTAATATGGAGATGGGGTAAGCAGTAGAAATGGCAGCAATTTTCAGGAATTGAGGAGGACTTGTTGACTGATGGAGAACATGTTTTAAGTTTGCTAAGTAGTGATTTGATATAAGTTGTGGTGACAGGTTTAAAAGAGAAAGAGGTTGTTTGAGTAGATGGTTGGGAAGTGGGGTAGATAATGGTGTCATTTTTGGTTAGATTACAGATAGTCAATGAGGAAGGAATTTAGACAGGTTACAGTGGAAGACCTATTAGGGCATGGGTTGGGCAGTGATGGGCTTCCAGGATGCATTAGCTTATTAACAGGTTACCAGAAGTTTTAGGGGTTGGAGTGAGGATTGCTTAGTTTTTGAAAAAAAAAGTTTTGCTTGTTGAAAATAACCTTTTTTCTGGTTAAGATTACGGAGCTCTCTATAGGTTTGAAGATCGGTGGAAGATTTGGATTTTTTCCATACAGAATCTCTCTTGTTCATAAGGGTTTGAGTGGCTTTTGTTAACCAGGGGGTGAAATAACATTTGCTTCTTATATTCCTGATGGGGGCCAGGGAGTTAAGTGTATCTAGAAAGATATTATTAAATGTCATGACTGCAGCCTCCAGGGGCAGGTTATAGAGGAAGGAAAAATTAGTTAAGGAGAGCAAGTGTTTGAAGGTATCTGGGTTAAAATTAGAGAATTTATGGCCACCGTAGTCCTTGTATTGCTGGAGTTTGTGTAGCTTGGGTGAGTGGCAAAGTATGAAGGTGGGATGGTGGTCCATTAGGGTATCAGGTAAGCTGGAGGGGTTGTGATAAACGATAAGATTGGAGTTTTATTGGTCCATCTTCAGTGCTGCTATGATTATTTTGTGTGCCCCCCACCCCCCACACAAACATACATATGCACCATTGGAGCAGTTAGAGAGCTAAAACGAATGTCATGTTCTGAGCCAGTGTTGCTGACCCATGATGTTGCTGAAAAAATTACACTGTGTATGAATATGTATCAGGGATATGTTTGGGAGCAATATCGCCCCAGAATATTCAAAGTGAGGAGCACCTTGTGTGCTGTATCATTTGAAAATTAAGCAATGCTGCGAAAAGATATTCAGCCATAGTGAGAGAGTGTTTAGCTGTAAATTGGACTCCTCCGATCAATGGAGTACTGTTTGTTAGGTAGGCACTACAGCCTGAAAAATAATAATGCATAATTACTATGGCTAAACGAGCAAAACAAAGTTATGCCACTGGTCAGTATCACAGTAACCAATTCAGTGCACAGTAGCCTGTAGGCCTGAATTATTTAATAGAGTATATGTTGATGGGTTCTTGAGGTCCCACAACTATTTTGCTGTAATCCAAAACCGGTGCTTTTATGCAGGAATCTAGGCAGTGATAGGCAAACTGTTTGGCTTTCAAAACTACAACAGATGAAGAACTGAGCGATCTTTTAGGCTTAAATATGAAAGAGTCATATCATGGAATATGATAGTGAGAATTTATTTTTAAATTAAATAAAAATTGAATTGTAAGAAGAGATAGATATGTTATTCAGTGTGTTCGGAGGTTGTGGAATGAACTTCCATTGTGGGTTATAGAATCCAACTGTAGATTAAATTTAAAAAGCAGCTTGATGACTAAATTGAAGTTAATAAACCTAAATATAATATGAAGGCGACTGCTGTTTTAAAGGTCTGAAAGACTGTTACCAGCCTGGTAATAACTATGTAATTATCTTGCCTGTAGAAGAAGGTAGTCTGCATGTTTAAAAATTTGTTGTGTAGAGGAAACTGTGGAATGTTTCCTTTGAAATGGGTAAAGGGATTTGCGCTTGTATGAGTTCTCAGAACAGCTTAGTCAGGGTGTGTTGTATTAGATATTGAGACATGTTGCTTACTTTTGTGTTGCATAAGGTGTTGCCTATTGAGAGAAAATCAGTACCTCAGTCAGAGGTTCAGCAAGGCAAATAAGGGCTCTGGTTCAAGATTTATAGAGTTTGACAGCCCACGTGGGGCTTGTTGTGGATGTGGTCTGAGACCAACTCAGATGGGAGACTTTTTGCTGGATGCTGAAGGGAAGGGCTGACACTGCATCCAGTTACTGTTGCAGTAGGAGAACAACATTGCTGACATGGACTATGAAGCAAGAGGTACTGTGTGAGTGAGTACTGTAGAAAGCTGCATGGGATATATTTTTAATTTATTCTGTTTTTAAATATACCTGTGCTTTAACAAATTTGTGCTGCCAATGTGTGTGTGTGTGTGTGTGTGTGTGTGTGTGTGTGTGTGTGTGTGTGTGTAATATATATAGGTTCATAGGTGTGTACTAGGCTAATGGCCCTGGAGCCTTTACAAGCCTAGGCCATAGGATTACCCTGACATCGTGCCACCTGACCTTATTTCCCAGTGCCTCTGCCGAGTAGAGCCACTGGAGTAACCCCCGGGGTGAATTTTCTACTTTTTCCAACTTTTCCTGGAGCCTTCTTATCAGCTTATCTAGGTTGGTCTGCTCAAGGTTGAAGAGTCCTAGAGTGAACCAGCACTATGTTCAGAAGCCCAGGTATAAGAGATAAGGAGCTTAAGTTAGCTCTTCCTGAGACCTGGAGTTGTAGGTGTTGATTCATATCTGAATATAGGCTCATTGGTGTTCATAGGTGTGTACTAGGCTGATGGCCCTGGTGCCTTTACAAGCCTAGCCATAGGATTACCCTGGTATCATGCCACCCGGCCTTAGTTCCCAGTGCATCTGTCGAGTAGAGCCACTGGAGTTATCCCCGGGGTGAATTTTCTATTTCCCATCCACTCATCAAGATTTATCTTGAAGAGGGCCAATGAGGTGCTCTGCTTGACATGTATGGGGTCTATTCCATAGCATAGCCATTATCAAGGGTTTTGCATCCAAAAGAGGTCATTGTCTCCCTCTACTCTTCCCTCATTAGGGCAATCATAGAGTACAATGCCCCATTTGGCATGTACCTCACTAGAATCTAGGCAGTGATAGGCAAACTGTTTGGCTTTCAAAACTAAAAATAAATTCTCACTATCATATTCCATGATATGACTCTTTCATATTTAAGCCTAAAAGATCGCTCAGTTCTTCATTTGTTGTAAATTAAATAAAAATTGAATTGTAAGAAGAGATAGATATGTTATTCAGTGTGTTCGGAGGTTGTGGAATGTCCCTTCAGCATGTTCTGTTGATTGTGGTAATGAGGTTGAGGTCTCTGGAGCGTGTGGTGCGGAGGGATTGGGATTTCTTTAGATGTAGCACTTCTAACAGAGCTGGGTCAAACATGGCTTTGTAAGTGAAGCAGAAATCGTCTCTAAGTAGGAGATATGAGACAGAGAATAGCTGGAGTTTTGATTCTGTCCATATAGGACAAGTGTTTAAGGCCGAGGATCCTTTTTGTGAGGTACTTTTGCAGCCTCTCCAGTTGTTGTAGGTGTCTAGTGAGGTACATGCCAAATGGGGCATTGTACTCTATGATTGCCCTAATGAGGGAAGAGTAGAGGGAGACAATGACCTCTTTTGGATGCAAAACCCTTCATAATGGGATGTGTCACATAGAAGGACTTTCTGACCATGATGGCAATGTGGTGGTCAAAAGAGAGGTTGCTGTCATTCTGTGTTCCCAGCTCTCGTATAACTCCTTCTGTGTTTAGTGGACTACCATCAATGTGGTAATTCAAGGGAACTGGGTTTTTCCCAAGGGGGATGATGACACATTTTTTGGCATTGAGCTTAAGGCCATGGTTCTGACACCAGTCATTGGTCTGTGAGGCCTTTCTGTAGGATGTCAACATCACTTGGGGAATTGATAATAACTCCCAACTTGCAATCGTCTGCGAACATTGTCATCAGAGTCCCTTCGTGTTGGTCTGGACTTCAGAGAAGCAGATAAGGAGAGGACTGAGGACCGAACCCTGTGGGACTCCACTAGTGACTGGTCTGCAGTCTGACCTGGAGTCAGCTACTTTCACACTGTGGGTTCTATCTGTGAGCCAGTTTGGAACACACCTAGTGATATAGGGGTTGATGCCTAGCTTAGTGAGTTTTTCTATGATTCCTGAGTGGGGAATGGTATCAAAGGCCTTGGCCAGATCAAGGTAGGCTGTATGACCCACCTTTGCCTTCATCCACAGCTCTGGTGACTGACTCAAAGAAGTCGACCAAGTTGAGCAGGCATGATCTACCCTTCACAAAACCAAACTGTGTAGGATCCAGAGTTTGGAGATTCCCTATTTCCTTGTTTTATTAGGTCCATGATGATGCTTTCCATAGCTTTGCAAATCAGACTTGTCAGGCTAATGGGACGATCGTTCCCATTGTCTGTAGTCACTCCTCCTTTGTGGAGAGGGATGACTGTAGCAGTGCGCCATTTGGTATGGACAAAACCTGAGATGAGGCTGTGATTGAACAGGGCAGACAGGTGAGATGCCAGTTCACTCTGTAGTCCATATAGAACACAGCCAGGGATATTGTCAGGTCCCATAGAAGCTGTATTCCTGTCCTTGGACAGTGCTGTTTTATGCTGTGCTGCAGTAATACTGGGTGCCTGGCAATCTACTGGTATTGTGATTGGTCCTTTGTGGGGGAGAGAGGGGTAAAGTTGGCACTGAATCTGCCGGCTAGTATATTAGCAATATCTGTTGGCTCTGTATAGGAGGTACCTTTGTGTAGTAGCTCAGAGCAAATCTAGGTATTGCCATGGAGATTGTTTGCATAACTATAGAAGGCCTTTGGGTTGTCTTTACTATCTGCTGCAATTCTGTTTTCATAGCTAGCTTTAGAGAATTTGATGAGGGATCTCAACTTTTTGTTGAGGCTGATAAGGGAGTTTTTCCAGTCTTGGGACTTCACCTTATTCTACATCAGTTTCTTCCTTCTGTTGTAGAGTTTGTTTATGGCAGGGGACCACCAGATCAGCTTCCTTTTGGAGGAGAGCGTCTGGGTTCTCTTGAGTATGGCGAGATCCATGCATTTGTGTACGTGTTTGTACAGTGCATTGGTGTATGATTCAGCAGTCATGCAACTATTCTCCATTTGCATGGGTGCCGTGAAGTTAGTCATCTTTGTTTTTAGGAGCCCAAAGTTAGCTTTGCAGAAGATGTTCTTCGTGTTTCACTGTTGCAGTCATCACATTTGGGTTATCTACTTGCAGTAGCCCTCAGTCAGTCTAATTGACAAAGTCTTGGGTCCTGCGTCAGTTGCTGTCCCTTCTTCCATGATGTCAGGTCGTCAGGGGTATAAAACATGCAGCCAATGCCATTACATCAGTCTTTCTTGCCGTGCGGTGCCCGAAGCAGAAGCAGTTCGCAAGTGCCGGTTGGCCGACTCCTGAAATTCTCATTTTCGAGTTTCAGAACCAAAGTCTTCAACTAAAGCTAAGTACCCTGTTTGGGAAACTTTTTCTTGCTCCTTACCAATGTCAGTAAAAGTTAATAATTGTATTTCTTGTGGAAAGCAAATACCTCGCAAAGATTTTCATTCCTACTATATTCCTTGCCTAGGCTCTGACCACAATGTACCTTGCTGTCACTTTTGTGCTTTATTTCGGTTCTCCAATCATTTATCCAGAAATGTCATCGTTAAGACATCCAACTACCAGAATTCCAAAAAAACGCAAAGATAAAGACTGACTGCCTAGGTCCAAAGCTGCCGACGACGCTTCTCCTAAGCCAGTTGCCAGTTCGCCGGTACTCGGTGAGGCGCTTTCGCAGCCCCTGATACCCACTACTTGTGATTCGCAGGCCTCTACTGAGACCCATTTGGAGTCCGGTATGCCGCGAGATACTTCAACTGTGGAACCTTGGATGGGTCTCTACTTTGGATGGGTCTGGAGCCGCTGTGCAGGCACTGGCTTCTGAGGGTGTATTCAGGCCTACGGTCTTGCATATTAAACCAACACCTCCTTCTTCAAGGGCTTAACCTCGAACCATGCCTAGAAAACCAATGCTCAGGCCACATGATCAGGTCTCTAGGCCTAAAAAGAAAATATAAAAATGGCTGAGGATCTTATAACTTTAATCAGGGGAAGCCAACCACCCTCTGAGAGACCTAGGACTGAAATTGTTTATGAATCTTCTGACCAGGATTCTGATTTTTCTGATTCTTCTGATGATCTAGATTTACCCTTATCTACTTATGAGGATTCTGATGCAGAGGACTCTATTCCCTCTGCTTCCCCTCCAGAGGATTTTTCTTTTGGTGAAACCTTGCATACACTAAGGGAGCATTTCCACTGGGAAAGCCAGGATTTTTCTGGTTTGAAAAAGAGGCTTAGGGATTTCTTGCTCTTGCCTCAGCATAGGCCTTTAGCTATACCTCCTGTACTAGACATTGTTGATGATGCCTTTTTGGAATCTAGTTTGGCCCCTGACTTTTTGCCTCCTGCTCCCAGAAAACCTGACCGATATTACAGGGTTCCTAATTCTCACAAGTTCCTTTTTAAAAATCCTATTGCGGATCCAGAGACTATTTCACAGGGACCTAAGGGCATTAAGGCCTCTACTGCCCAAAACCCTACCCCTTCTGATGGAGACTCCAGGGCGCTGGATAGATGGGGTAAGAAGGTTTACCTTTCTGCAACCTTGGCCATTAGGGCCTTAAACTGTCAGTTTCATATGTTAAAATGTCAACAACATATTATTGGATTGCTTAAACAGAAATTGATGTTGATTCCTGACTGTGCTGAAAATAAGGAATTACATGGATTTAATGCATTCTGCTGAACAGGTTGGAAAACATACTTTGCAATGTGGGGTTGATTCTTTAGAGAGCTGCTGTCACTAGTTCTGTACTCAGAAGGCATGCTTGACTTAAGGAGCAATCTTTGCCTGATCCTGTTAAAACTAAACTGTTGGATGCTCCCTTAAAAAAGGACCGCCTGTTTGGCAACAAAGCTGAGGAGGTTCTTAAAAAGATGGAAGATGAAGCTAAATCTGTGCAAACTGTTAAAGATTTCTTACAAGTTCAGCCTCCAAGATTTAGTAGGCATTGGCCCTCTAAGAATTGGTCCTTTCCGGCTCCTTCCAGGCCTTCTCAATCCAAACCCAGACACAGCAGAAACCCCAGGTTTCAGTCCCAGTGTGGGGCTTCCGCTTCCAAATCTGTGAGTAGTAACACCCCCACCCCCCCCATGGAAAACTGTCTCAATGACTTGATTTTTAAACTTCCAAGCACTTCTCAACTGAATGCTCCTTTAGGGGGAAAGATTGGTCTGCAGGCCAAAAACTGAGAACTCATTACCCAGGACAAATGGGTTTTAAATAGTGTCCCAAGGATACAGATTTCACTTCCACACATTACCAACGCCAAAAGGTTGCCCAGATTTACCCCCAAATCAGTGGGCAGAGGCTCAAAAGCAAATACTCTCTCTTTTAAACATAAAGGCTATTCAGACTGTACCAGTAGAGGAAAAAGGGCAAGGTTTCTACTCGAGACCTTTCCTGGTACCCAGAAAAGACAATTCATGTCGTTCTATTCTGGACCTGTCTACTCTAAACACCTTTTTGGTGATTGCAAAATTCAAGATGCTGACTCTTCACCAGTTGCTTCCTATGCTAGGAAATGATGCCTGGATGGTAACACTAGATTTAAAGGAAGCATACCTGCACATCCCAATCAGGGAATCTTGCAGAAGATACGTATGCTTCAAAGCAGGCTGCAATCACTACCAGTTCTCTGCGCTGCCCTTTGGTTTATATACTGCGCCCACTGTATTCACAAAGTGCCTAGCCCCAGTCATCACATTTTGCAGGGAAAGAAATATTCAAATATACCCATAGCTGAACGATTGTTTAATTCAGGCAGAAAGCCAGGACATACTTTTGAATCATCTGGCCTTTGTACAAAGGGTGCTAACTTGTCTAGGGTGCACCATAAATGAAAAGAAATCACAGCTGGTACCCTGTCAACAAGTCATATTCCTGGGAGCAAGCTTGAATACAACTTCCCAGATGGCTTTCCTCACGCCAGAGAAAGAAATTCATTTGACAACCTACTTCAAATAAGTGGCCACAAAAACCCTACTATCTGCAAGGCAAATACTACAAGCCTTGGGGTTCATGGCCTCCTGCATTCTTCTGATTCCATATACAAGACTGCATATGAGAAAACTACAATGGTATCTAAAAAGCTTATGCTGTCAACATTCTCAGGATCTAGAAGCAATGATTCCTATCATACCTTGCCTACGCCTAGAGTTTCTTTGGTGGGCAGAGGCCTGCCACCAAAACAAGGGACTACCATTCACACCACCCCCTGCCACCCAAACCCTAACTATAGATGCATCAGATTATGCATAGGGGGCTCACCTGGCAGAGAAGTGCATTCAGGGCAAATGGAACCCAAGTCAAATGCACTTGCATATCAATCAAAAAGAAATGCTAGCTGTACAGCATGCTCTGACAGCCTTCAAGGACCACATTCTTCCAGGACAATTAATGGTAAAGACGGACAACACCACTGTTATATGTGGAACATAAACAAGCAGTGTGGGGGGTACACATTCTCACCCCCTATGCATACTAGCCATGGCATTGTGGAACACAGCCTTGAGCTACCAAGTGCATCTACAAGCACCATTCCTGCCAGGAAAACTAAATACACTGACAGATGAACTAAGCAGAAACCTCATGGACCCACACGAGTGGAAGCTGGAACCAAGGATATTGAACATATTGACAAGCAAATGGGGGAGCCCAGATATAGACCTGTTTGCCTCCCCCCCCCCCCACAGAACTATCAATTGGGCAAATTTTGCACAAAGACTCCCCACAAATAAGCTTGTAAAGTGGATGCTCTGTCCTTTAGCTGGAAAAGCCTATCAGTTTATGCCTTTCCTCCTCTGCCTCTGCACTCCAAAGTACTACTAAAGATCAAACAAGACAAACCAAGGACAATTTTGATTGCACCAGATTGGCCACGCCAACACTGGTACCCCCTCCTGCGCAGTGTGTCACTGTTGACCCCATGGCACCTGGCTCAGACACCAACCCTATTGTCTAAGCAGGAGAACCAGATTCTGCAGCCTCAGCTTCATACTCTGAACCTATCAGCCTGGCTAATTGCCTAATCTCTCCTTTACCTTCTCTCAGTAAATCAGGGATGGATGTCATTTTAGAGGCAAGGAGGACTAGTACTTGAAAATCTTATGCTGAAAATGGAAAAGATTCTGTGCCTAGAACCATTCTCAAGGGATGAACACAGCACTGCCCAATTTATCTCAGATTTTACAATACTTAACTGAGATGCTTCACAAGGGTCTGTCTTTCTCCTCCATCAAAATTCACACCTCAGCCATTTCAGCTCATTATTACACAGAACCTCCCCTCTTCTCTCATCCACTGATTAAGCAGTTCCTCAGAGGGGCCAAAAATCTACGACCGCCCAGAAGAGCCCCAACTCCAGCCTGGGACCTTAACTTTGTATTGGAAAAGCTCACCCTTCCTCCTTTCAAGCCAGCTGCCACTGTGGATTTAAAATTCCACTCTTGGAAAATAGCTTTCCTTTTAGCAATAACCTTCAGCTAGAAGGGTATCTGAATTACAGGCCCTCATGGCAGTGGAGCCTTTCATCATCTTTCATGCGGACAGGGTGCCCTTAAGGACCAATTCCTCCTTCATGCCCAAGGTGGTATACAGTGTGGCCCTTAATCAGTCCATTCATTTGTCAACCTTCTTTCCTAACCTACAGAATGAAGGGGAATGGATACTGTACTACTTAGATGTGCACAGACCACTTAGCTTCTACTTGGACAGGACTAAACCTAAAAGGAAATCTGACCAACTGCTGGTGGCATTTTCTGCAGGGGCAGAGGGGAAAGCTATTTCAAAGCAAACCATTTCCAAATGGATAGGCCATTGCATTCATTTCTGCTACAAGCACCATGGAAAACCTATCCCACAGGGGATCAGACCACACTCAACCAGGGCTGCATCTACCTCTACAGCTTTTCTCAGAGACGTCCCTACTAGGGACATCCTAGAAGCTGCTACCTGGAGTTCAGTACATACTTTCACCAAGCATTACTATCTGCCAGTTTTCTCTAAATCCAGAGGTGGCTTTGCCACTGCAGTCTTGCAGAGTCTTTATAGCTGGTCCTAATGCTATCTGAATTCCTCCTCCCATCCTTAGTTTTGGGAATCTACCCAAATGTAATGACTGCAACAGTGAAACACGAAGAACATAGTACAGTTGTGTACACTTACCATAAATGTAGATGTTCGAGTGTATTCACTGTTGCAGTCCTGGTTACCCTCCCTCCAGCCCCTTTTTGTTCTGTTGGCTATACCTCTACTCTGATGTTCTTCATACCAAATTGCTGCAGTCCTAACTATTGGGTAGTCCGCTGTCCAGTCGGCCCGAATACCAAAGTATATGGCTGACGTCGGTCACGGCGCATTAGACTGACGTCAGTACGTCAGGGTACTAATGCGCATGACCGACGTCATATCCTCAGTCTTTTTTGCCGCATGGTCCGATGCAGAAGCAATTTTGCGAGTGCAGGTTGGCGTTCTGAAAGTTTCTGAAGTCAGAGTTTCAGACCGAATCAAAGTTGGCTAAGTACCCGCTGGGGAATATTTTGGTTTTCTTGCCTCAGTATTTAACCGGATGTCAGAAAAGTGAATAACTGTATTTCTTGTGGGAAACAGATACCTCATAGGGATTACCATACTTTGTGTATACCTTGTTTAGGGCCTGCGCACGTCGTTGTTGGATGCCGCTGTTGTGCTAGATTTAACAAACGCACTATTAAGAGAAGGTTAGACTGTGCCAGGCTAGTGTTTGGGAAGCGTAATTATAAAATGCCGCCGGATGCTCCGCGCCGCTTCAGCCAAAAGCGCAAGGACAAAGCAGTGAAGCCTAGAGGAAGAACCGACAGTCCCGGACGTCGGTTCTTTAGAGGGCTCAGTGGAGCCGGAGGTTCTGCCAGGAGTTTCTTTGGAGTCTCAGGGAGAAACTTTATTATTGCAGGATGTGTCCTCTCAGGAAGTAGGCCAGGCTGAAGGGGCTTCTCAGGTGGCTGTTCTTCCCTCTCTTCCTAAGGTGGTTAGGGCCTCGCCTTCTGTTGCCAAGGCTTCTTTAAGAGGCAGGCCTACTTTAGCTTCAGTGGGGGTTTCTCCGAGTGTTTCAGGGTCTTTGCCTAAGAAGCATATGCTAAAATGGCAGAGGATTTGATTACTATGATTAGAGGTTCTATGCCCCTCCTGATAAGAGGCCTAGGGTGGAACCTGAGTTTGAGAGTTTTGAGCAATGTTCGGAGGCTTCTGAATCTTCTGCTGAAGACTTGCAGGAGTATCCTCCTTATTCTGATTCTGATGTAGATGATTCTACTCCTTCAGCTTCGCCTCCTGAGGATTTTTCTTTTTCAGAGACTCTGCATTCCATGAGGGAGCATTTTAAATGGGAAGGTCAAGATTTCTCTGATTCCAGGAAGAGGCTTAGAGAATTCTTGTTTTTACCCCAGCATAGGCCTTTAGCTATACCTCCTGTTCTGAATGTGGTAGAAGATGTTTTTGCAGAGGCTTCACTAAATCCTGATTCTTTGCCTCCTGCCCCAGTTAAACCGGATAGGTACTATAGGGTGCCTGTCGCCCATAAGTATCTTTTTAAAAGTCCTAGGGCAGACCCAGAAACTGTCTCTCAGGGGCCTAAAGGTGTGAAGGCTTCTGTGGTTAAAAATCCTGTTCCTCCTGATAAAGAGGCAAGGGCTTTGGATAGATGGGGAAAGAAAGTGTACACTTCTTCCACTTTAGCCATGAGGGCGTTGAATTGTCAGTTTCATATGTTAAAATATCAGAATTATCTCCTTTCACAATTGAAGTCTAAGGTGGATGCTCTGGCTGAAGGTATTGAGTGTAAAGAGCTGCAGGATTTGGTTCATGTTTCTGAACAAGTGGGAAAGCATTCTTTGCAGTGTGGTTTTGATGCTGTGCAGGCCTCCTCGAGGGTGGCTGCCACTGGTTCTGTTCTTCGTAGGCACGCCTGGTTGAGAGATCAGAACTTAGCTGAGCATGTTAAGACAAGGATTTTGGATGCTCCTTTACAGTCTGATGTGTTGTTTGGTTCGCCTGTGGAAGCAGTTTTAAAGAAAATGGAGGACAAGGCTAAGTCTATGCAAACTGTTAAGGATTTTTTGCAGGTGCAGCCTCCGAAGTTTAGTAGAAATTGGCCTACTAAGGGGTGGACTTATCCTGCTTATGATTCCCAGTCTAGGGGTAGGTCTAGACGTGGTAGGGGCAGAGCTCAAGGTTCTTTTAGGCCTAGGGCAGGGAGTTCACCTGCTCAGACTTCTGGTGAGGGCAGGGGTCAGTCCTTTCGTAAGCAGACCCAATGACCTGCCTTTTCAGCTGCCAGTACATTCTCGCCTGGCGGCACCTCTAGGAGGAAGGCTGTCTCTTTTCAAAGAAAATTGGGATTTAATTACCCAAGACAAATGGGTTCTGGATATCATTCACCACGGTTACAGGTTTTATTTCCATACCTTGCCTCCTTTCAAAGGCATGCCAGACATTCCTCCTCTACAAAGAACAGAGGCTCACAAGCAAATTTCTCTATTGCTCCAAATAGGAGCCATTCAGTCAGTTCCTGTGCCAGAAAGGGGCCTAGGATTTTATTCTCGCCTATTCCTAGTACCAAAGAAGGGGAACACGTGGAGACCAATTTTGGATTTATCTATCCTCAACACTTATCTGGACATTCCAAAGTTCAAAATGTTGACGCTACAACAGCTTTTACCTCTGCTGGGCAAAGATCACTGGATGGTAACTTTAGATCTCAAGGAAGCTTACCTTCATGTGCCTATAAGGCTAAGTTGCAGAAAGTATCTGCGTTTTCGAGCTGGAAATTCTCATCAGTTCTCTGCATTGCCCTTTGGCTTATCTACTGCGCCCAGAGTATTCACAAAGGTTCTGGCTCCAGTGATAGCTTACTTCAGGCTGAAAGGAATTCAAATCTATCCTTACTTGGACGACTGCCTGATTCTGGCTCAAGAAAAGGAAGACCTTCTACAGCATTTGGAATATGTCATAGCAGTGCTAAGATGCCTAGGGTATTCTGTGAACGAAATAAAGTCCAGTCTAGTACCCTCTCAAGACATGTGCTTTCTGGGTGTGAGACTGAATGCAGCAGCCCAGATAGCCTTTTTAACCCCGGACAAACAAAAGAATCTTTCCAGTTACTTCCATCAATTATCTCTTCAGTCCGGGCTGACTGCAAGGACAGTCCTTCAAGCCTTAGGGTTCATGGCATCTTGTATTCTGGTGCTTCCCAATGCCAAACTGCATATGAGGAAGCTACAATGGTATCTCAAAAATCTATGGACACAGCACTGCCAGGATTTGGACACTGTCATTCAAATAATACCTTGCATTCAAAAGGAATTTTTGTGGTGGGCTCAGGAATGTCACCTAAACAAGGGACTCTCTGTGACCCGGCCAGAGGCAAGTCAGATTCTAACGACAGATGCCTCAGACATTGCTTGGGAGCTCATCTAGATGGAAAGTGGATACAAGACAAGTGGCCTGCCAGACTACAGCATCTACATATCAACATGAAAGAGATGTTAGCAGTCCAGTTTGCATTAATGGCTTTCAAGGAGTTACTTCTTCCAGGGCAGGTGTTGATTCTAACAGACAACACAACTGTCATGTGGTACATCAACAAACAAGGGGAACACATTCTTACCCGTTGTGCAGACAAGCAATGATTTTATGGGAGACTGCGCTCAGCTTGCAACTAACTCTTCAGGCAAGGTTTCTGCCGAGCACAGAACTCCTTAGCAGATGTGTTAAGCAGACAAATCATGGATCCCCACGAGTGGAAACTGGATCTTCATGTATTTCAAAATTGACAGTGTCATGGGGAACTCCAGACATAGATCTGTTCGCTTCTCCACTAAACCACCAGCTGCCAAAGTTTTGCACAAGGATTTCATCACACAGCTTGGAAAGTGGATGCTCTTTCTTTCAGTTGGAAAAATCTTCATGTGTATGCTTTTCCACCTCTGCCTCTTCTCCCAAAGGTGCTTCTAAAGGTCAGACAAGACAAGCCAAGGATGATTTTAATAGCTCCAGATTGGCCTCGCAGCACTGGTACCCATTACTGAGGAGTCTGGTAAGGAAGCCTCCATGGCCTTTACCCTTGATTCCACACCTATTGTCTCAGAGGGACGGTCATCTGCTCAATGTCAAGCTTCAAACTCTTCATCTAACAGCCTGGCATATTCTGTTTTGAAAGACAGCAGGTCTCAACTTCCTCAACAAGTTTTAAATGTGATTATGGAAGCCAGAAGACCTAGTACAAGGAAAGTGTACAGAAAAATGGAAGAGATTTTTATTTTGGACTGCAGCAAAGAATTTGGAGATTTCGAGCCTAATTTGAGTGTGGCTCTTCAATATCTTACTGAGTTATTGGACAAAGGTTTGTCTTTCTCTTCCATTAAGATTCATGCTGCAGCAATTTCAGCTCACTATGATTGTGACCCACCATTGTTTTCACATCCTTTGTTCAAGCAATTTCTTAGAGGGGCAAAGAATATAAGACCCCCAAGAGCTCCTACTCCTGCTTGGGATCTCAATTTTGTGTTGGAGAAACTTACTCTACAACCTTTTGAGCCTGGCTACTGCTGAACTGAAATACTTGTCATGGAAGACTGCTTTTTTTTGGCCATTACTTCTGCAAGAAGGGTTTCTGAGTTACAGGCCCTTATGGCGGTTGAGCCTTTTGATTTTTCATAAGGATAGGGTATCATTACGTACTAATCCTTCCTTTATGCCTAAGGTGGTTTCTAGTGTGGCTTTAAACCAAACTATTCATTTGCCTACTTTCTATGCAGATCCCCAAAATAAAGGGGAAAAGATTTTGCACACTTTGGATGTACACAGGCAATTGCGTTATTATTTAAGCAGGACTAAGGATTTTAGGCAGTCTCAGCAGTTGTTTGTTTCTTTTGCTTTGAGTTTGCAGGGCAAGCCTGTGTCAAAACAAACTATTTCTAGGTGGATTGGGTTTTGCATTACATTTTGTTATTCCCATCATGGCAAAGAGATTCCAGCTGGGATTAGGCCTCATTCCACTAGGGCTACTGCCACTTCAACAGCATTTCTAAGGGGGGTGGCAACTAAGGATATTTTGGAGGCAGCTACTTGGAGTTCAGTGCATACTTTCTCTAAGCATTACCACCTTCCTCTCTACTCTAAGTCTAGGGCTGGTTTTGCCACAGCTATTTTGCAAGGCATGTTATCAGCTCCTGCTTCCTTATGATTTGCCAGCCTCCCTTACCTCTGCTTTGGGATTCTACCCAATAGTTAGGACTGCAGCAATGTGGTATGAAGAACATAGTACAGTTTTGTACCTACCATAAATGTAGATGTTCGAGGATCCACATTGCTGCAGTCCAATCCTCCCTCCTTCCCTCTGTGTTTAGGGGTGGTTGTGTAGGTGAGATTATATTCTGGTACCTTTGTATATCTTGTATATATTTTGGTGCAGGTATGTTTGGTGTTTTGGTTTTGGCCTTGTCTTTTAGGGTCTTCTGACATCTGGGGCAAGAAAAGACTGAGGATATGACGTCGGTCATGCGCATTAGTACCCTGACGTACTGACGTCAGTCTAATGCGCCGTGACCGACGTCAGCCATATACTTTGGTATTCGGGCCGACTGGACAGCGGACTACCCAATAGTTAGGACTGCAGCAATGTGGATCCTCGAACATCTACATTTATGGTAGGTACAAAACTGTACTTTTTACTGTGCTCAAAAGCTTTTTGGAGTATTTGCTTTTTTGTTGGAGCTATAACCTTGTATATTTATAGATTTAATTGCTTCCCATTAAGGGGGCAGCTGACATCTGGGACAAGAAAAACTGATGTAATGGCATCGGCTGCATGTTTTATACCCCCTGACGACCTGACATTATGGAAAAAGGGACAGTAACCGACGCAGGACTCAAGACTTTGTTAATCAGGCCGATTGAGGGCTACTGCAAGCAGATAACCCAAATGTGATGACTGCAACAGTGAATACACTCGAGCATCTACATTTATGGTAAGTGTACACAACTGTACTTTTTTCATGGTGGCTATCTTTGCAGGGGGGGATGGGAGTGATGTGGATTTCCAAGGTGATTAGTTTGTGGTCGGATCTAACCAGGGAGAAGTTGACTGTTGGTGTAGAGCAACTGTCGCCCATGTTAGTAATGACCAGGTGATAGATGTTGCTACCTCTAGTGGGGGTAAGAATGAGCTGGTCCAGGGCATTGGAGTTAATGAATTCCAGGAAATGTTGGGCAAGTGTATTGGTACAGGAGTAGTTTTCCCAGTTAATGCAGGGGTAATTGAAGTCGCCCAGTATGAGAGTATTAGGTTGGACCGTAATATTCTCCAGAGTGCTTGGGAACGTGGAGTGCGAGTCTTGGGACATGGTTGGGGACCTATAGCAGGCTACAACCTGAATCGCTGTCTTACCCAATGTTAGCTGCACCTGAAGTATCTCAGATGTGTTATGTTGGGCTACCAGTCTAGAGGTGTGCGCATCCTTTATGAATATGGAAACACCACCCCCTTTGGAGCTTCAGTCCAAGTTCTGGGGCCGAAAGGTGTGGAATGAGTTATACACTGGTAGTGCAGGGGTCTTTCTGCTGCCTTGAACCATGTCTCTGTTACAGCACAAATGTCGATGTTCTCCATTTTAAGGAGTGCTTTGAATGAGTGCATTTTGAGATTTAAACTTCTAGTGTTGAGCAGTATGAACCTCGTATTGCATTTGTTTGTAGCTGTTACGGTGATAATTTGGTCTTTGGAACACCGCCTAAAAAGGCACTATAGGGATGGCAAGAGCCTTGGCCAGTATCCAGAAGCCCAGGGGTAACAGATGCAGGTTATTTCTGGCAAAGCATCGAGGTCGGTCAATCATGTCATCCCAGGCAGACATACTGGATCCCCTTAGAATGACACTAGAAACTTACCAGATGTTGAAATCAATCTTTTTCTGCTTGTACTATGGTATCATTCTGAGTGATAGTGGGATGCTGTTCAGGGCTAGGGTCATATGCCTGGGCTACATAATCCGAGAGTTCCTCTGTCTCTTTTCATGTAGTCCAGGGAGCTATGTCTTGGGTCATTCACACCCACATGTACAATGACATAGTCATATTTATACCTGTTGTTGATGGACCTGAGTACATGTGTTATGTGGTGGATCCTGGTGCCTGACAGGCAGCTGACTGTTACTTTATCCTTATTCAACCTAGTGAGTGGGACATCAGTGTGCCTCACTATCAAGTCACCTATGACTAGTGTGTTGGGCATGCTGTTTTGCCTTGGGTACTTTGGTTGAGTGGCACACTGTTTAGGAGAGTTATGTATCTCGTGATTAGTGTTGTGTTGTGGGGGTCGAGTGCTTTTTTGTCTTAGAGGTCTCTGCTGTTTGGATTGATTTTTTTTGATAGCCTCCGCCAAGGTGAGTGTGTGATTTGTGTTTTTATGTGAAGGCAGTGCTGGTGTGTGCTCTGGAGGGCTATGTGTTCCATGTGGTGAGGTGCAAATGGTGACCTTCTCCTCTTGACCAGCTATTCCAGTTTTGGCTGGAGAGTGCATGGCTTCCAGTTTGGATATATAGGTGCATCTCTCACAAGTCTGAGTGTTGGGAGGTAAGAGGAGAGGGTTGTCAGTGTATTTGAGGCAGTCGCTACATTGCCTCAGGATGCCCATGTTCACGAGGTTAATAGGAGAAAGCACAGGAAACTGACCTTTAGACATGCCTGGAGGGGTGGGCATTAATAATAAGTTCTGGAGCAGTTTCCTTGTAGAACATTTAGTGCTGGTAGCACTTTTGTGTGCTACAATAATTGCTACAAGACGTCTGGTAAAGTGCTAAACTAATAAGCTAGTAAAAGTGTAGGAGAGGAGAGAACTAGCAGATCTAAGGGAAAAATTGAAGCGCAGACTTTGGCATCACTCAGAAGCTTATAAACAGTCCTGGTTACAGCAAATCTGTATCTGGACTAGACTAGTTACAGGAAAGGTGGGAAAAGCACAAGTGGGGGCTTTTAAACCAGAATGTTGAAAGAGATGGAAAAAACAGTCCAAATGGCCAATAAGCTACAATTTCTGAGCCAGAAACCACTCCTCTGTTGGTAGATAGGCTTCCTAGTGCTTAACACTCCCACTGATAAGCTAGAAGGTTTCCCTCCAACACAGAAAGGTTTGGGGGGGCTCAGAAGCTGACCAGCAGTCCTGGATACAGCAAATCTGTATCTGGACTAGACTAGTTACAGGAAAGGCAGGAAAGAAGCTTAGATTTTTTTTTTCTCAAAAAAACAGCTACAACAGCACTAAAACAATTGAAAGTACAGTGCAGTTTAGCACACTTGAGTGTGTAGCAGTGTAAAGCAAGTACAGTTTAAATAAATACAATTTATTCAAAATGTATTATGAACTGAATTAAATTTTTTTATTCAACTCTGAACAGTTAAAAAGTGCCAAAAATATACTTAGGTGAGAAGCACACTGTCAGAACACAAGGAGTTTTTTTTAGTAAAGTGCAAAGGGAGAAAGGAAGAGCAGAAGATAATTCAAGGTTAAGAACCTAAGTGGGTGGCCTTCTCAAATGTTCTTTTTGTATTTGGTAGAACGAACACAAGACTGGGAGGAGTGCCCTAGATCAAATTTACAGTAGGGGCGGGCAACTGCAAAACCACCAACTATAATACCACAGGAAGAGGGTGGGTGGGAGGAAGAAAGCCAGTTTCAGAACAGATCAGACAAGAGAAAACAATGCTGCAAATATATATAATTCAGTCAAGCTAAACTTAAGACAGTGCAGAACTCTGAAAAGTTAGTGCCAAAAAATATCTTCAGTCAGAACACAAGGAGATTATAAGTGTTATGCAGGAATTTACAAACTGGGACTATTTTTAAATCAACAAGCCTTGAAACAATCATATAATACAAAAGTATTAGACCCGTTTTACCAACTTTAAGAACACCACAGGAATGGATTGGGGGGGGGGGGGACCATTTTCAGAACAGAAAACAGTGCCAGCAAAAAACAGAAAACAATGCCAGCAGAGATATATTTATATGTTTATATATATATATAGATAGACAATACTTATGGTTCCACTTTATAATCTCGAGACCATAAACTCGAACGCTTGAAATCCCGAAACAGCGAAGCACAAAATTGCGAACATAAACACACCATACACCACACAACACATACACCATCTTACCCACACTACAGCAAATAAACAAAATACACACAAACACAAATCAACAAACCTACACTACATATAAGTGGGGGGAGCCCCCCTGCACCCTCCCACACCTCCCTTCTTATATGTACTAACTCCGAGATCGCACCAAACAGAAAAAGACGGCAAACTCACCACTAGGCATTCTACAGTACCCACGCACACACATCACAAATATACAAACACCACCACTTTCCAACACTTAAACACTCATACTTTTACCTGCCTACCCTAACCCACACATAAAACTTCCGAACACACTCACATACACTCAAACAAATACCTAAAACCCTAACAAAGTACTCACTTAATTTGCATACCAGCCAAATCCACACACTAAACCGTACATGCTGCACACACTACATCCCGCGACAAATACTGGAACACCATAACCGTGAATTCGACATTTCCGGATTTACGGTTATGGCGTTTCACAGTTTAAGTATTTGTCTTTATGGTCTCGAGGTACTGAAATTCGAGATTTCAGTATTTCAAGATTATAAAGTGGAACCGTTTTTATATATATATATATATATATATATATATATATATATATATATATAATATATATAATATATATATATATATATATATATATAAAATGTGTGTGTATAGAGATGCATATTATTTTTTACGTTTATTTGCAGAAGACCAGCCCTGAAAACATAGAGCATCTATTCCCATCAACATTCTCTACTCAGATGACAGAAGGCCACTGAGTAACAGCTGACATCAGTTGTTGTGAGCAGCCGATTTCAGTGTCTCCTTCCAGTGGTAACAAACTATGGATAAGGCTAGCTGTGTTCTGTTACTGTAGAAGAGGGAAGGAGCCAAGACTGCATGCTAGTATGTGACATGATAGCAGGGCATCTCCCTTCCTCATTTTATTTTTTTTTTAATGCTTCAGGGAAGATTTCTTTAATACATGAAATGCAGAAGTGCTTCAGTCTGTTTTTTTTTTTTTTGTAGAATTAATGTACTAATGAAATAATTAAACCTGAATTGTTCTAAGGGAAGGAAAGTTTTTTTTCCTTTAATTCAGAATTTGTCTTTTTATGTTTTTTTTTTTTAATAAGAAAGGTTATCATTTATCTCAGCACCTGCACATCTTGTAAGAGGTGAACACCCTTGCTAACATCTTGGAATATATTCCACAGACAGAAGGACTGCTTGGCATCTGGAACTTCCAAAAAGTTTGTTTCCTGTTGTCAGATATCTTGATGCAACCTTGTCATTTTCTCTCTGGTTCTTTTACCAACTTCTGCAGTTTGTTCACAGAAGATTCCTCACGGAGTATGCAGTGATTTTTCCAAATTATTTCATTCTTTGGCACCCCTGTTGATTTCAAGTTGGGTAACTATAACCATCTGTTGTTGTTAATCTTCGTTTATTTCTTACTGATGAATTGTCGGTTCCATCCAATATCAAGCTCGTGTCAGCCAAAAACTCTCGAGCCAAGGTCCTACCCAGAATGATCTGCTCCCTGTTACCTCTGATCTCATTTGCCGTGTTGCTGTACAGCCGTGCTAAGCTACTCTCTCAGCTAAGTGTATAATTTTTTGAAAGTTTATATATTATTACTCTAAATTTTTCTCAAAAGTTTATTCTAATATTTTTCAACCCTATCGCACACTTTAGTCTTTCTCCCTTTAGTCTTTTCCCTTTATTACCCACTTTTCTTACTTTGTGGTAATTCTCCATTACCATCATTGGTAACCTTCCTTTTCTCTTTTTTTACCCTTTTCTTGGGTAGCCATTATTCTTCCTTTTGCTACTGTGCTTCTCCACACCAGTTATGTCAGATAGGAAAAGTACCATTGGTTTCAAGCAGTGCAAGGATTGTTGGCCGTAAGTTACTGCTTTCCAATGGCCATGACTTGTGTCTACTGTCTTAATGTTTCCCACTTGAATGTGATTCCTCCGTGTGGGATTTGTAAAAATTTCTCTACCAGGACTCTCAATGAGAGGAAGAAGTTAATTTTGGAATTTCTCCTCAAGTCTCCTTTCTCTGAGGCTATTTCTGGGTCGGAGGCCTCACCCCCTCCTGTTAAACCCTGCAAGAGGCGTTCTTCCTCTTCTTCATCAAAGTCACTCTCTTCTTCTCCCTCTGGAGATCGTAGGGAGTCAACTCACAAGAAGGTGAAATTGATAACTATACGGCGCTGCCCCCTGTGACCCTATCGGCTCCAGGCTGGAAACCGCCCTAAATGATTTTAACTACAGCCATGTCTTCTTTATCGATACCTGCACCGGAGTTCCCGGTGCAGACAACTATGGTTCCGACAGTTCTGTCGTAACCCCTAATGGCACCGTCCATACAGGTTCAGTCCTCTTCGGCCCCATTGGCATAATCACCTTCGGCTCCAAGTATGACTCTTCTGTACTCCACGGCGCAGACATTTTTGGCACCATGTGTTTCGGTGCAGTCCTTCTCAGCACCATTCTTATTACCATTGCAGACACTTTCCACTACGGCACCATACCCTTCGGGGCAGACCTTTACCTTTACGGTGCAGACACCTTCAACTACTACGGCGCTGACATCTTTGGTGCAGACTTTTTCCACACCGTTTTCTTCGGTGCAGACTTCCTCAGCTCTGAGCTGTCCAGCAATTGAATTAGCAAGGACCAAATATTCCTCTTAACTGGATCCTTTTGCTAGCAGTCAGTATAGTCCTTTCCTAGAAAGGCCAGAATCGCCATCAGCTTTCTCCATGAGGTCAGCCAAGAGTCTTTCTGAACAGGATGTGTTGCGGCTTGTTGACCAGTTGCTTGTGGCCAAAGGTCTTTCTCAACCGTTGAAGTCCATGTACCCTCATTCAGGTGAGCATACATTGCCTCAAATCCCAACGTACACTCTTCCTTCAACTTCCACTCAAGTCTCGAAGCCTATTACTCCAACAGCTTCCCTCCCTCTGATACCAATAGTGGATCTCACTTTGGAACCAGAGTCGTCCTTGTGGCCTTTGGTGCACTGGGCATTGGGCTCTTCTCAGGCCAGTGGCTGTGCCATTGGGGAGGCTATTCCTGGCTCCATGCTGTTTTTTTCTATGGCACCTTCCAGGGATGCTCTTTCTGTTATGGTTCACGGTCCTGTTCAGACTCCTGATCCGGGGTTGGTCTCATTGGGGCAGGGGTGTGACCCCTGTTTCGAGGTTGTCGTGCTCTGTTCCAGGCTCCCATCCCTGCTTGGGCGGGCCAGCCTTCCAGGCCACGGAGAGGGCACTTGCTTCTGCTGGCAAAGCTCATTTGTCAGAGTCCACTTCCCCCCTCTGTGTCGCAACTGCCACAAGCTTCAATTGATGGACACCAGGCAGAAGAGCCTCAAGTTTCTCCTTCTCAGGAGACCCCCCCTCTTTGCAGTCTTCCCCAGAACCTCCACCTGAGGAAGTACCCCGCAAATCATTGTGTAAGAGGAAACGCATGGACTCCACTGAGGAGTCATTGACTGAAGATATGGATGTTCATTGTGTTTCACTGCTGCAGTCATTACACTTGGGTTATCCTGCCGTCAGGCAGGCCCGCAGTCGGCCAGAGTTCCAAAGTCTTGGTCCAGCATTGGTTGCTGTCGCTTCCTCCCTGACGTCAGTGTGCCAGGGGTATATAAGATGCAGCCGATGCCATTTTCTGTAGTCTTTCTTGCCGTGCAGTGCCACAGCAGTTCGCAAGTGCCGGTTGGCCGACTCCTGAGATATCAAATTCAATTTTCAGAACCGAAGTCTTCAATAAAGCTAAGTACCCCATTGGGGAAACTTTTTCTCGCCTCAGACTGATGTCAGTAAAAGTTAATAACTGTATTTCTTGTGGGAAGCAAATACCTTATAAGGATTTCCATTCTTACTGTATTCCATGCCTAGGCCCAGATCACGACGTCACTAGTTGTCGGTTTTGTGCTAGATTTAACAAGCACACTATTAAACGTCGGTTTGATTTTGCTCGCCATTACTTTGGCCGAAGATTTAATTATACCATGCCGTCGGAGCAACTGATGACTGGAATACACAAAAAATGCAAAGACAAAGATAAGGACAGGCATCCAAGGCCCAAAACTGATGATGAAGCCTCTTCTAGGCCAGTCGCCGGTTCTTGGTGAGGCGCTTTCGCAGCCCCTGACGCCTGCAACCTCAGAGCCACAGGCCGCCGCCGACTCCCACGTGGAGATGTCTAGGCCTCTGGATACTCAAGGTGTTGGGCCTATGGAGACTAACCCTTCAGATGGGTCCAGAGTCACTGAGCAGGCATCGGCTTCTGAGGGTGTTTTCAGACCTTCACAGCTTACCATAAAAACTACAGCCAAGTCTAAAACTACATTAAAGACAAAGAAGCAAGTACAGCATTCACCTGGACAGGCCTTCATGCCTAAAAAGCAGATGCTCAAAATGGCCGAAGACTTAATTGCTCTGATCAGGGGTACCTATCCCCCTCCTGATAAAGGCCTAGGCAGGATACAGACTATGATTCCAATGACCAGGTTTCTATATCTTCAGATACCTCTTCAGACCAGGGATATTCTTTACCCCCTATGAGGACTCTGATGCTGAAGAATCAGTTCCTTCAGCCTCTCCTCCTGAGGATTATTCTTTTGGGGAAACTTTACATACCATGAGGGAGCATTTCCATTGGGAGGGCCAGGATTACTCAGAATCCAAGAAAAGGCTCAGAGACTTTCTTTTATTGCCTCAGCAGAGGCCTCTTGCTTTTCCACCAGTGTTGGATATTGTGGATGATGTGTTCTCTGAATCCAGTTTAAATCCTGATTCTTTACCCCCTGCTCCAGTCAAGCCAGACAGGTACTACACAAATTTCTTTATAAAAACCCTTTTGCTGACTCAGAAACTATTTCCCAGGGTCCCAAAGGGGTAAAGGCTTCCACGGCTAAAAATCCAGTTCCCTCTGACTGGGATTCTAGAGTATTAGACAGTCGGGGGAAGAAAGTTTACACTTCTGCAACTTTAGCAGTGAGGGCTTTAAATTGCCAGTTTCACATGCTTAAATACCAACAATATTTAATGTCTCAGTTAAAACAGAAAATGATTACAAGTTCAGAACATCCTGACCATAAGGAAATGCAGGATTTATTGCATGCAGCTGAAAAAGTGGGAAAACGTACTCTGCAATGTGGTTTTGATTCATTAGAGGCTTCATGTAGAGCAGCAGTTACAGGATCTGTGATTCGAAGGCATGCTTGGTTAAAAGAACAAAGTTTACCAGATCATGTTAAGGCAAAATTATTGGATGCACCTTTACAGCAAGACATTTTATTTGGTGTTAAGGCAGAAGAGGTATTAAAGAAAATGGAGGATAAGGCAAAATCTATGCAAACAGTGAAGGATTTCTTACAGGTACAGGCACCACGATTTAGCAGAAATTGACCTACAAAGAATTGGTCCTTTCCAGTGTCAGACAGGCCACAAAGAGGCAGATACGGACGCCCAAGAGGCAGATCTCAGCCCCAAGGCTCTTATAGACCATGACAGTGGGATGCTTCAACCCCAAAAGGAGGTGAAGACAAATCACAACCTTACAGGAAACAGTCCCAGTGACTTCGAATGCCAAGCACTTCCCTTTTGACAGCTCCCTTAGGGGGGAAACAGGCACTTTTTTCTCAAAATTGGCAAACAATCACCCAAGATGAATGGGTTCTGAATATTGTGTCTCAAGGTTACAGGTTCCACTTACCCACTTTACCAAGGCTAAAAGGAATACCAGACCTGCCACAAAATCAATGGGCAGAGGCACAAAAACAAATTACAGCCCTCATGGACATGAGAACTATTCAAAAAGTGCCACAGCAAGAACAAGGACAAGGATTTTATTCAAGACTGTTCCTGGTCCCCAGAAAGGACAAAGCCTGGAGACCCATACTAGATCTTTCTACTCTAAATACTTACCTGGATGTTCCGAAATTCAAAATGTTGACACTACAGCAGCTTCTTCCCATGCTGGGCAAGAAGGCTTGGCTTGTTACTTTGGACCTCAAAGAGGCATACCTGAATGTCTCTATCAGACAAAATTGCAGAAGATACCTCAGATTCATAGCTGGTTCAATGCACTACCAATTCTCTGCACTGCCCTTTGGCTTATCTACTGTGCCCAGGGTCTTCACAATGTGCCTGGCACCAGTAATTGCATTTTGCAGACAAAAGGGAATTCAAATATATCCATACCTGGATGACTGCCTTATTCAAGCAGAGAGCAAGGGCATTCTTCTAAAACATCTTGCATTTGTAAAAAGGTTGCTAATTTGCCTAGGGTACACAGTAAACGAAAAGAAGTCAAAACTAGTGCCCTCACAAGAGATAATATTCCTGGGTGCCAGCTTAAATACAACGGCCCAGATGGCTTGTCTCACGCAAGGCAAACAAGGACAACTGACTCAGTATTTTCAATTTATGGCAACAAAGTCCCAACTCCCTGCAAGGAAAATTCTGCAGGCCTTGGGATTCATGGCATCCTGCATACTACTAATTCCATATGCCAGACTGCATATGAGGAAATTACAATGGTACCTAAAAGTGTTTGGACTCAACACTCTCACAGTTTGGAAATGGTAATACCACTAATTCCCTGCCTACAACAGGAGTTTCGATGGTGGGCACAGGCATGTCACCACAACAAGGGTCAGCCTTTCACTCTACCCACAGCCAGGCAGACTTTAACAACAGATGCTTCGGATTACGCCTGGGGAGCACACATGGCAGGAAAATGTATTCAAGGCAAGTGGACCACAGACCAAATGCATCTTCACATCAATCAAAAAGAGATGTTGGCTGTACAAAATGCCCTAACAGCTTTCAAGGACCTTCTGCATCCAGGACAATTACTATTAGACAGACAACACCACAGTAATGTGGTACATAAACAAGCAAGGGGGCACTCATTCTTACCCCCTATGCAGACAAGCCATGACCTTGTTGAACACAGCTCTAACTTATCAAGTTCATCTGCAAGCACAATTCCTGCCAGGAAAGAAAAATACTCTGGCAGATGACTTAAGCAGAAACATCATGGATCCTCAAGAGTGGAAACTAAATCCACAAGTCTTCAGCATAATAAAGCAAAAATGGGGGTGCCCAGACATGGATCTTTTTGCCTCCCCACTGAATTGCCAACTACAAAAATTCTGCACAAGGACTTATCACACACAAGCATGGGAAGTGGATGCTCTTTCGTTCAGCTGGAAAAACCTAAAAGTTTATGCCTTCCCACCACTGCCTCTCCTTTCAAAGGTACTCCTAAAAGCCAGACAAGAAAAATCACAGATGATCTTGATTGCTCCAGACTGGCCACGCCAGCACTGGTACCCAATCTTAAAGAACTTGGCTCAAGGACCACCATGGATTTTACCTCCAATTCCACACCTTCTGACTCAACAAAACAATCGGATCCTGCACAGTCAGCTCAAAACCTTAAACCTGGCTGCATGGCAGATTCATTAGTCAAACAGACAACACCTCTCTCTAAAGCTGTTATGGATGTCATTTTGGAGGCCAGGAGGCCTAGCACCAGGAAATCTTATTCAGAAAAGTGGAAGAGATTCTGTGCTTGGAACCAGGCTCAAAGCCTTGACCCTCTTGTCCCAAACATTCCTCCAATACTACAATACTTAACTGAGATGCTGGACAAAGACTATCCTTCTCCTCCATTAAGATCCACGCCCCTGCTATCTGGGCTCATTACAACACAGGCCCTCCTATTTTCTCTCATCCATTGCTAAAGCAGTACCTCAGAGGGGCTAAAAACATAAGACCACCCCGGAGAGCACCAACACCTACTTGGGACCTCATTTTTGTCTTGGAAAAACTCACTTTACCTCCTTTTGAGCCAGCCAATTCAGCAGAATTAAAATATGTATCATGGAAAACTGCTCTGCTTCTGGCAATAACCTCAGCACGAAGAGTCTCAGAGTTACAGGCACTAATGACAGTGGAGCCTTTCATCATTTTTCATCAAGACAGGGTTTCTTTAAGAACAAACCCTTCTTTTATGCCTAAGGTTCCAGTGTGGCTCTTAACCAAACTTTCCAGTTGCCAACCTTTTATCCAAATCCCCAGAATAAAGGGGAGAGACTTCTGCATTCCTTGGACATGCACAGACAATTACGTTTCTACTTGGACAAAACAGAAGCTTTCAGAAAAAACTGAGCAGTTGTTTGTAGCATATGCTGCTGGATCACAGGGAAAGGCTATTTCAAAGCAGACCATTTCAAAGTGGATAGGACACTGTATCCGGTTTTGCTACACACAACATGGGAAACCTGTACCTAGTAACATTTAGACCACATTCCACCAGGGCAACTGCCACTTCTACTGCCTACCTTAGAGGAGTACCTACCAAAGATATCTTGGAAGCTGCAACTTGGAGTTCAGTGCACACCTTTACCAAGCATTACCATTTGCCTCTTTATTCTAGATCCAGAGCTGGCTTTGCCACTGCAGTGCTGCAGAACCTCATAGCCACACCAAATCCTCTATAGAACCAGCCACCCTAACTCAGCTTTGGGATTCAACCCAAGTGTAATGATTGCAGCAGTGAAGACACTCGAACATCTACATTTATGGTAGGTACAAAACTGTACTATTTTGATGACTGGGAAGGGTCACCCTCTGATGGTTTCCTTTGGTGACATCCTCAAGATTCTTAGACAGAGGGGTGACTGGAAGCCCTCTAATCCTTCCTCTGAGGAATGTCTGTATTCCTGCTGGCTTTTTGTGCCTGGCCTCCTACCTCCTGGGTCACCCCGCCTGCTGATGAGCTCTTCCAGCTCATTGTGCAGCACGCATGGAAGGCTCCTGACACCATGGAAATGATACCTAAGAGACCAGATAAAATACTATCGCCCCAAGCTGAGCACCCCCTTTGGTCATGAGGTCTTCCAGTAGACGCTATGGTGGTGGCAGCTGCTACTAAGAAGGATTTGGCAGAAGAGAGCCAAACTATCCCTCTGCCCAACAAGGAGTCTCAGGCGATTGACAGATTAGGTAAGTGTGTATTTGCTTCATCGACCTTCGCCATAAGGTCTTTGAATTATTTGGCACACTTTACCAGGCTTCAGTGAGATCTTATCAACCATCTCTCTGAAACCTTGGTAGGAGCTGTTTCTGATGAAGTCCGTGATAATGTGGCTTCTCAGATAGCCACCCTAGAGTCCATTTCCAACTCTTCCATGCGTCTTATTTCTCACGCAATGGAAGGGGCGGCTAGTGCGGCAGGTGCGCAGATATAGTTGCCAGATGACATGCTTGGATGCGCCTTTGCGGACTCCTTTAAGGCTTCCTTCATGAATGCCCCCATAGAGGCCTTTTCTTTGTTTGGCCCTAAGGTCAAGGATATGCTGGCAAGGTGTGAACAAGATGGCAAGACCCTGTCAGCCATTGGTGTCAGACACTCCACTCCTCAGCAATTCTACTCCAGAAATGAGAGGAGTGGAAAGATATGACACAGGAAATCAGTGTTCTTTCCGGGATGCACATGCTGAGTTCTCCCCTAGCGGCAGAGGGGGAAACTCCAATGGAGGATGCCCATTTCAGGGCAGAGGAGGTCCGCGAAACCGGGGATGTTCATCGTGCTTACAGATGCAGTCATAACAGATGGGTTCTCCTGCCGTCAGGCGGGTCCTCAGTCGGCCGAATTCCAAAGTCTAGGTCCGGCGTCGGTTGTCATCGCTTCTTCCCTGACGTCAGTGCGACAGGGGTATAAAGGAACCAGCCAACGCCATTTTCTTCAGTCTTTCTTGCCGCGCGGTGCCCGAAGCAGAAGCAGTTCGCAAGTGCCGGTCGGCCAGCTCCTGAGATTACGAAAATTTGGAAACCAAAGTCTTCTTAAAAGCTAAGTACCCCGTTGGGGAAACTTTTCTTGCCTCAGACCGATGTCAGACAAAGTTAATAATTGTATTTCTTGTGGGAAGCAAATACCGCATAAGGATTTCCATTCCCTCTGTATACCTTGTTTAGGCCCAGACCACGACGTCCCGGTCTGTCACTTTTGTGCTACTTTCAACAAACGCACTATTAAGCGTCGGGCAGAGTTCGCCCAGCATTATTTTGGGAAAGTATTTAACTATACTATGTCGTCGGATACTCCGACTCCGGTTTTGTCTAAAAAAACGCAAAGACAAGGACTGACACACGAGGTCCGCGGCCTCTACCAACACCACGCCAAAGCCGACTACACGTGGTTCTCAGCGAGGTGCCTATGCAGCCCCTGACTACCGACGACACTTCTTTGATGGTGTCTCCTGTACCCGAGGTCGCAGGCTCCTCGGCCCACGCTCAGACTACAGATACCGAAGCCACTCTTGGCGTTGAATCTCAGAATGTGGACAGGTCCACCTCCACTCAAGGTGTCTTCAGACCTTCCTCTTCTTTCTCTATCAAGGCTATCACAAAGTCTAAAGCAACCATGCACTCTAAGAGACCAGCTATACAGGGCCCATCTCCAGGCCCCATGCCTAAGAAACGGATGCTTAAAATGGTTGAGGATTTAATTACTCTTATCAGAGGTTCTCAGCCCCCACCGAACAAAAGGCCCAGAGTGGAGGAAGATTCACCCTCCTCTGATCAGGGCTGCATTATTTCAGAGCATTCTGATGATCAGGAACATTTTTACTCCCCTTTTGAAGATTCTGATGCGGAGGAGTCCATCCCTTCTGTCTCCCCCCCCAGAGGATTACTCATTTGGGGAAACTTTGCATACCTTAAGGGAACATTTCCACTGGGAAGGCCAAGATTATTCAGATTCCAAGAAAAGGCTCAGGAAATTTCTTTTGTTACCTCAGCACAGGCCTCTGGCTATACCTCCTGTCTTGGACATCCTAGATGATGTTTACTCGGAGGCTTGCCTTAACCCGGAATCTCTACCTCCAGCTCCAGTTAAGCCTGACAGGTACTACAGGGTTCCTGACTCACACCAATTTCTATACAAAAGCCATGCTGCTGACCCAGAAACCATCTCACAGCGCCCCAAGGGAGTTAAGGCCTTCATTGCTAAAAATCCATTACCTTCCGAGAGAGACTCCAGATCCTTAGAAAGGTGGGGAAAAAAGGTATATACCTTGGCTACCTTATCCATGAGGGCCTTAAACTGTCAGTTTCATATGCTAAAATACCAACAGTTTTTGTTATCACAATTGAAAAGTAAAATGTCACAACCTGAACAACCAGACTTGAAAGAGTTGCAGGATTTGATGCATAGTGCAGAACAAGTGGGTAAGCATACCTTACAATGTGGTTTTGATGCTCTAGAGGCCTCATGTAGAGCTGCTGTTACAGGATCCGTCATACGTAGGCATGCCTGGCTCAAGGAACAAGCCTTGCCTGATCATGTCAAAGCTAAATTACTAGACGCCCCTCTTCAAAAGGATGTTCTATTTGGTGCTAATGCTGAGGAGGTGTTAAGGAAAATGGAGGAAAAGGCTAAATCAATGCAAACTGTGAAAGAATTTCTGCAGGTACAACCCCCTCATTTCAGTAGAAATTGTCCTACCAAAAACTGGTCCTTTCCTGCCACGGACAGACCCCAAAGAGGCAGATACAGGCGCCCGAGAGGGGCAGGGGACAATCCCAAGGATCGTTTAGAGGCAGACAGTGGCAAACTCCTACACAAAGAGGTGGTGAGGATAACTCGCAATCTTTCAGAAAGCAAACCCAATGACTTTCCCCTTTGCATGCCAACCAAGTCTCAAATGGCAGCCCCCGTAGGAGGAAAGCTGGCATTATTTTCAAAAAATTGGCATATTGTCACAAAGGACAAATGGATCCTGGACATTATAAACAGAGGCTACAAATTCCATTTTCACACCCTTCCAAAAATGAGAGGCATGCCAAACCTGCCACACAGTCAAAGGGCAGAGGCACAAAGACAAATTACAGATCTCATAAACATGAAAGCTATTCAAGAGGTACCTATGCACGAACAAGGTCAAGGTTTTTATTCCAGGCTATTTCTGGTGCCAAGGAAGGGAAAAGATTGGAGACCTATTTTGGACCTATCCATCCTAAACACATTTCTACTTGTACCAAAATTCAAGATGCTCACTCTACAGCAACTTCTTTCCATGCTGGGCAAGGAGTCTTGGCTGGTAACATTGGACCTCAAGGAGGCATACCTGCATGTCCCAATCAGACAAAATTGCAGAGGGTACCTCAGGTTTCTTGCAGGTTCAACCCATTATCAATTCTCTGCATTGCCCTTTGGCTTATCTACTGCGCCCAGAGTATTCACGAAATGCCTGGCATCAGTAATTGCCTACTGCAGACTTCAAGGGATACAAATATACCCCTATTTGGACGACTGCCTGATCCAAGCGGACAGCAAGCACATTCTTCTGAAACATCTGGCTTATGTAATAATGTTGTTGAACTCTCTGGGATACACGGTCAACAAAAAGAAATCAAGGCTAATACCCTCTCAGAAGATAATTTTCCTGGGTGCCAATTTGGACACAAACACCCAGATGGCCTACCTCACGCCAGAGAAGCAGGGGCAACTAATTCAATACTTCAGAACTTAGCAAATTGCACCAGGCTGACTGCAAGGAAAATCCTGCAGGCTCTGGGATTCATGGCATCTTGCATCTTACTAATCCCATGTGCAAAGCTGCATATGAGGAAACTACAATGGTACCTGAAAAACATATGGTCTCAACACAGCCACAGTTTGGAAACAATAATACCACTAATTCCATGTCTGCAAAAGGAATTTCTGTGGTGGGCTCAAGCATGTCAAACAAACACAGGTCTTCATTCAGCAAGCCTCAAGCAAATCAAGTCATCACAACAGACACCTCGGACTATGCCTGGGGAGCGCACATGACAGATCGGTGCATTCAGGGCAAATGGTCCCAAAAAGAAATGCACCTTCACATCTATCAAAAAGAAATGCTAGCAGTAATAAATGCTATTATAGCTTTCAAGGACCTTCTACAACCAGGTCAACTATTGATAAGAACGGACAACACCACAGTTATGTGGTACATAAACAGGGAGGAACACATTCTTACCTCCTATGCAGACTGGCCATGTCACTTTGGAACATGGCCATGGACTTACAAATGGAACTACAAGCACAGTACTTGCCAAGCAAGGAAAACACGCTGGCAGACAACCCAAGCAGGAATATGACAGATCCACACGAATGGAAATTGCATCCAAAAGTTTTTACAGAAATAATCCAAGAATGGGGAAGGCCAGACATAGATCTCTTTGCCTCCCACAAAAATCATCAATTGACAATTTTGCTCAAGGATCTTCCATCCAAAGGCCTGGAGAGTGAACGCTCTCTCTTTCAGTTGGACATCAATGACAGTTTATGCCTTCCCACCTCTTCCTCTGCTGCTCAAAGTTCTATTGAAAACCAGAGCAGACAGACCAAAGATGATTCTCATTGCTCCTGACTGGCCAAGACAACACTGGTACCCACTCCTGAGGAGCCTGATGCATTCGCCACCATGGACCCTGCCTCTAATGCCTCTTCTTCTGACTCAGCACAGCTTCAAAACTCTTCACAACCAGCTAAAAACACTCAATCTAGCCGCATGGAAGATTCCTTAGCATCACAACAGGCCCTACTCTCCAAGGAGGTACAGGATGTCATTTTGGAGGCCAGAAGGCCATCAACAAGAAAAGCTTACTCTGCAAAATGGAAACGTTTTTGTGTCTGGAATGAGAAAAAGGGCCAGGATCCTGGAAAACTGAATTTACTAAATACTACAATATTTGGCTGAAGTGCTAAGCAGTGGACTTTCCTTCTCCTCCATCAAAATCCATGCCTCAGCCATTTCTGCAGAATACAACACTGATCCACCTTTATTCTCTCACCCTCTCTTAAGACAGTTCCTCAGTGAGGCTAAGAATTTAAGACCACCAAGGAGACAGCCAATACCTGCTTGGGATCTTAATTTCATTTTGGAAAAACTGACCCTTGCCTCCCTTTGAGCCAGCTGCCTCATCAGATTTGCAATATTTGTCCTGGAAAACAGCTTTCCTTTTGGCTATCACCTCAGCTCGTAGAGTTTCAGAACTGCAGGCTGTCATGACTGTCCAGCCTTTTATCATCTTCCATCAGGACAGAGTTTCCTTACAAACCAACCCTGTGGTTTCCAGGGTAGCTTTAAATCAGGCCATACTTTTACCTACTTTTTATCCTAATCCTCAAAACAAAGGGGAGAGATTACTACATTCCTTGGACATCCACAGACAACTGCGTTATTTGGACAGAACAAAGCCTTTCAGAAAATCAGAACAGCTCTTTGTGGCCTATGCGGTAGGAGCTCAAGGAAAGCCAATTTCCAAACAGACTATCTCAAAATGGATAGCCCACTGCATATGCTTTTGCTATTCCTTTCATGGCAAAACTGTACCTACAGGCATTAGAACTCATTCCACCAGGGCCACAGCCACCTCTGCAGCCTTCCTCAGATGAGTTCCTACCAAGGATATTTTGGAAGCAGCCACTTGGAGTTCTGTGCATACCTTCTCCAAGCACTACAACCTACCATTATACTCCAAATCTAGAGCAGGCTTTGCCACTGCAGTCTTGCAGGGCATTTTGGCTCCTCCTAGTTCCACCTAGTGCCTATCACCCCTTTCTTAGCTTTGGGATTCTACCCATCTGTTATGACTGCAGCTGTATGCACGATGAACATAGTACGGTTTTGTACCTACCATAAATGTAGATGTTCGAGTGCTAATACAGCTGCAGTCCAGGTTTCCCTCCCTCCTTCCCCTCTTGGGACAGGCCTATAGGCTAACACATCCTCATACAACCTGATTGGGGTATTCATTTATGTTGTATTTGCTTGCAACTACTGTATTTTGATTATATTACACTGCATTACTACACAAATTTATGTATTGCCTTCCTTCTGGGGGCACCTGACATCTGAGGCAAGAAAAACTGAAGAAAATGGCGTCGGCTGGTTCCTTTATACCCCTGTCACACTGACATCAGGGACGAAGCGATGACCACCGACGCCGGACCTAGACTTTGGAATTCGGCTGACCGAGGTCCCGCCTGATGGTAGGAGAACCCATCTGTTATGACTGCAGCTGTATTAGCACTCGATCATCTACATTTATGGTAGGTACAAAACTGTACTTTCCAGAGATTCTTTCTCTGGTCAACCCTGTCAGTGCTCCTGAAGCACTGCCCGACTGCTCACCTGTGGAAGCAGTCGGGGGTCGTTTTTCCTTGTACCCCACTGTCTGGAAAAGACAACAACCAATTCGTGGGTACAACAGATTATATCCAGAGGCTATCACATCCCCTTTTATCTTTGCCCAGTCTCCTCAAGAATATTATCCGACGTTCCACCCAGTCAAAGGGAAACAGCAGCACACGAAATCCAAAAGCTGCTACAAAAAAAGAGTCATCCAGGTGGTCCCCTCAGACTGGATAGGATCCGTTTTTTACTCTAGGCTCTTTTTAGTGCCAAAAAAGACAGTGGACTGGAGACCAATTGTGGATCTCAGTACACTAAACAAATTTGTAAAAACAGAGAAATTCCAGGTGGTCATGGCTCAGTCTATCCTTCCTCTTCTGGAAGAAGATGATTGGATGTGCTCTGTAGATCTTCAAGATGCCTAGTACCACATAAAAATGGACAAATAATCAAGAAGATACCTCCACTTCCATATAGGAGCTAGTCCCTACCAGTTTCGAGCCCTTCCCTTTGGTCTGTCTGCAGCCCCCAGAGTGTTCACAAAATGCATGGCAGTGGTTATCGCTCACTTGCAACTTCAAGGATTCCAGGCATTTCCTTATCTAGGCGACTGGCTCCTCACCGCACCCATCAAGCGTCTACTGGAAAAAGCCCTGAAGTATACTCCCTTAACAGTTCTAAGCCTGGGAATCACTATAAACTGGGAGAAATCCAACACAACCCCAACTCAGTCTTTGGAATTTATAGGAGTACTGTCGAACACGAGAAATTGCACAGCATATCTTCCAGAACACAGACTTCAGAGAATAAGACAAGAAGTTCAACCACTGCTCTGTCACCACAAATCCCCAGCTCGATCTATATTCCAACTATTGGGGTCAATGGCAGCCTCGATTACCATTGTTCCTCTAGCTAGATTCCATATGTGGCTTCTTCAATGGCTAATTCTCACTCAGTGGTACCCTCTTACAACATCCTTTGTCTTTTCAGATAAGTGTAACTCAGAGATGCAAGCAAGATTTACTCTGGTGGATGTCCTGAAATCCCCAACAATGGTCTTGCCCTTTCAACCCCCATCAACAGATAGCCATGGTGACCATGGATGCCTCCCTGATGGGGTGGTTGGGGGGCTATGTCAGGAAAACTCGGTCCAAGGTACCTGGTCAGGGACAGAGGCCCCTTTTGCATATCAGTGTCCTGGAACTGAGGGTGGTGCATCTAGCATTGCAAGCATTTCTCTCCATCCTTCCGTCAGGGACTATTGTGATCCAGTCAGACAACATGTCAGTGGTCTGGTACATCAACAAACAAGGGGGCACCAGATCTTACCTGTTATGCTTAGAGGCCTTGAGAATATGGCAATAGGCAATAGCTCACAACTGCTTTCTGATTGCAATGCACATTCTAGGGAGTTACAACGTGATAGCGGACAAATTGAGCAGGTGCATTCTACAGCCTCACGAGTGGTCGCTCAATCCTCTGATAGCTGCAGAAATCTTCAACCATTGGGGCCAGCATTGCTGCAACCTATTGTCTCCCCAACCAACTACAAGTGCAATAACTAAACTACTTTACCTTGATCCCCCTTCTGGGACAATCACCAAGGGACACTCTAGTCCACGTTTGGCCCTCGGGTCTGCTTTATGCTTATCCTCCTCTCCCCCTCCTCTCCCATTTTCTAAAGAAAGCACGACAGTTGAAGAGCAAAGTGATCTTCATTGCTCCATTTTGCTCTCGACAAGTCTTGTTTCCCTTCCTCTGGCCTCACCTGCTAGATCAACCATGGATCCTCAATCCATCCCCAATGTTGATCTCCCATCTGCAGGGTCTGATTCACCCCAATCTAACAACCCTGAAACTGACAGCTTGGTTTCTCCACTTCCAATGATTGCCAGGCATGAAACCCTTTTGTCCCCTGTGCGCAATATTTTTATTGCATCTCATAAATCTTCCACCAGACTAATCTATCTTAACAAATGGAAAAGGTTCTCTCTCTATGGGCAGAAAATAAACAATTAGACCCCTTGTCAGCCCCAGTCTCAGTGGTATTGGATTACTAATCACATCTTTTCCACTCTGGGGAGTCTACTATCCATGTACATTTAGCTGCCATCTCAGATTTTCATATTGGTTTTCAAGATACTTTACTTATTTCACACAGACTTTGTAAGAATTTCTTGAAAGGGTTCTTCACCTAAAACCTTTTTTTAGAGAACCTGTACAACCCTGGGATTTGGCTTTGGTTCTGCAGGCTCTAACAGCTTCCCCCTTTAAACCTACATCTTCATGTGATGTAAAATATTTCTCTTGGAAAACTTTTTTTATTGCAATCACATCGGTCAGGCGATTGTCAGAACTCCAGGCCTTGTGCATCAAACCTCCCTATCTTATCTTCCATAAGGATAGGGTATCACTGAGAACTAATTCTACCTTTTTACCAAAAGTGGTGTCAGAGCAATCTATCAATCAATCTATTGACCTTCCAGTGTTCTTTCCTAACCATTCTAACAAGGGAGGGTATTGCCTGCACTCCTTGGATTTTCATAGGCAATTACGATTTTATCTGGACAGAACAAAATCTACTCCTAAATCAGACCAACTGTTTCTGGCTTTTTCTGGACCTAGACGGGGTCATCCTGTATCAAAAGTAAAGTTGGCTTCATGGCTGAGAAATTGTATAACCTTTATCTACAACAAAAACAATCTCACCTTGCCTTATAGAGTCAAAGGACATTCTACAAGATCTATGGCAACTTCAGCAGCTTTCCATGCTAGGGATTCCCTCAATGATATTTGCTCATCTGCAACTTGGGCTAAACCTCCTACCTTTATTCTTCATTACAAATTAGACTTGGCCTCCAGAGGTAGAGTTCGTTTGGCTCCATGGTGCTCAGGAATGTCCTTCCATGAGGGCCACCCCGGAATGCAGGTAGCTGGGGACTCTGTTCTATCAGTAAGGAATGAACGAAGATTAACAACATCAGATAAAGAAGTTATGTCTTACCATAACGCTTCATCTGTGTTGTTGATCTTCGTTCATTCATTCCTTCCCACCCTCTGTCCCCCATCCGGAGGTTCTTGGTTGATCTCATGTACTCCTTTCTTATAGGTCTGTTATGATCAGAGGTAGCCTCTACTTTTATCTATCAACTTGCAAACTTGATCTGAGGTAACAGGGAGCAGAACATCCTGGGTAGGACCTTGGCTCAAGAGTTTTTGCTTGACGCGAGCTTGATATTGGCCAGCTCGATTCTGAGGTATGGAACCAATAACCCATCAATAATGAATGAACAAAAATCAACAACACAGATGGAACGTTATGGTAAGACATAACTTCTTTTTTCCATTCTATTGTACCTTTCTGGTGGGTTGTGTGATAATTGGTCACTTTATACTTGGTGTTGACAAACAGGCCTTGACCTGGTCCATTAGACTAGCTTCAAGACAACTTTACCCCTTTTTAATACGTGTGCCTTTGAATGCCAGATTGCCCTTCTGATGAGCATTCCTGTTGGGTGATTTGCTTTGGGGTAGTCCATAATTATTTCTCTTTGATGTCTAAAGGCTTTAGTAGAGTGATGCATGGCAGTGAAAAGGTAAACTCAACACCTGTTTGATTCAAAAAAACTGTTGCTAACCATCCTCTGCTGCCATAACATGAAACCACCGAGTAGTAATTGCCCTTCAAACAAGAGCATGCTAAGAGGCCTCATCAACCCAGAAAGGCCAAGGCCACTGCTCAAAGTTCCAGTTCATGTCTGAAAAAAGCAGGACCTCAGGCTCATTCTTTGCCAGTAGCCTAACATTTTAAAAAACAGAAATTCACAATGGTCACTGTGCAGTGTATTTTCCCAAATCTGTTAAACAAAGATTGGGTACTTTAGACTTTAAAGACACAGGCCTGCACATTACGAATGCTCATAAGTATAAAAACATGTATTCCAACTTCATATTAAAGTGCACTATGGTTTATAGCTGCCCTCTTGACAGTCTGATATTGTCCAATTATACTCCCTCAGGGAATGCTGGCAGTTCACACAGACAACATGGTGGTAATACGGTACATCAGCAAACAAGAGCCACTTATTCCTTTCCCCTTTGCATAGAGTCTGTCAAACTTTGGGTCTGGGACTTGGAACACAGATATTCCACATACCACCAGAATCAAATGATCTAGCAGACCAGCTTAAGAACACTTATCTTTCCTCACAAATGGTCTTTGAATAACTAAAGTGTTTGAAAAAAAAGACTCTGACATGGAGACACTCAGTAAAAGACCTGTTTGCATCCCCTGTGAATGCAGAGTGTATGTATGTTACTTGGTAACTGTGTCTCCAGTACCCCAGTCAAAAATGCCCCGACAAACCTGGCAAGAAGGTATCCTGTACACCCTCCACTGATTATCATTTATTCTCAAGCAATACAGAAAGGAAAGGAGCACAAAGCCAGGCTAATCATTGTAGCTCAGCACTGGCTAACACAGATCTGGCCTCTAATGCTATTAGCCTTCATTCTGGAGGGTCCCCTCAGGCCGATTCCATTTACAGGTCTAATATCACACCTGTTTGAGAAACATGGCCTGACCATCTGTATCCTCACGTTACCATATTGGTTTTTGTAATTGTAAGTGTTGCAAATAGCCCACACACTTGTCAGAAGGTATCAGCTTCACAAAAAAATCCTCAGCTGGATAGAAATGTAGGAACAAATGAGAGATTTTTTTTTTTCTAATAAGGAATGCATTGACTGTCAGTAAGAACCAGTTTTACACCTGCCTTCCATAGCTGCATCTTGGGAAGGTAAAGCCTCCTGAAAGTCACTTTCCTGCTAAGACCACCAGTCAAAGAACCTGTGTCTTCCTTGGATCTCTAGTTCATCTTAGAAAAAGTAAATTAAACTACCTTTATACATGCTTCTTCAGCATTGTGTACATTTGTCTTATGAAAAACCTGTTTCCTGGAAGTTATTATCTCAGCAAAAAGAGTAACAGAATTGCAGACCTACTCAGTCAACCAGCCTGTATTTGTCTTCCATGAGGGCCTGGTCACATTACTCAATAATCATCTTTGCTCTGAAGATGTGGAAATTTTTACACTAAAAGGAAAACCTTTCTTTGTACCAAGGGAAATCAGTGGGATATATGGCAGTGTACATTCCCCCAAGTGCGAACACCACTGAAGCTCAAAATAAACTTCATAATATTATCTGTGAGCTACAAAGCAGAAACACAGAATTTGCACACGTGATAGCAGGTGATTTCAACAGAGCTGAGCTTAGGGAGGTGCCACCCCATTTTTATCAGTATGTGGATTTCCCCACCATAGGGGAGAATACCTTAGAAAAAGCTTACTGCAATATTAATGGAGCCTTTAAAGCTTTGAAGCACCCCAACATAGGCAGCTCTGATCACGCTGCCATCCTGCTTCTGCCTATCTATAAGATGGCTTTGATCAGAGAAAAACCAACAACTAAACAGATCAGAGTCTGACAGGCAGGTTCCATGGATTGCCTTCAGGACTGTTTCAATACCACCTACTGGGAGGTCTTTAGAAAAGCATCTATGCACAACCTCCAGTTAGACATAGACACCTATACTGAATCAGTTCTTGCCTACATAAGTAAATGCATGGAGGATGTAGCTACTATGAAAGCCATCACTGTAAGAGCTAATCAGAAGCCCTGACTGACCAAGAATATCTGTGAGCTACTGAGGGAAAAAAAACGCCTTCAAGGCAAATGACAAAGAAAAGTTAAAGGTGGCCAGGTCAAATCTGAAAAAGGGCATCAAAGAGACAAAGCGGGAGTATGGGAGGAAAATTCAGATCTGCTTCCAAGACATGAGGGACACGAGAAGCCTATGGTAGAGGATACAGCAGCTCACAGACTATAAGTCCAAATCACCGTAATGTGAGACAGCTTGGAATTCCTAAATGAACTGAACTCTCCTTTGGCAGATTTGAGGAGAACACCACCGTACCTTCTAAAACAAACACTGACAAAGAGGAGACAGTGTTCACTTTAAACTCCGAGGAGGTGAGACTTCAGCTTAAGAAGGTGAATCCTAGGAAGGCTGCTGGACCAGACAACATATGTGGCAAGGTGATGAAGGGGTGTGCTGATCATTTATGTCTTGTACTGACAGACATCTTCTTCAACTTATCCCTTGCTATGGAGAAAGTTCCCTCATGTTTCAAGGAAACAAGTATTGTCCCACTTCCGAAGAAACCCAACCCTACCTGCCTCATTGACTTCAGATCAGTCGCCTTAACCTCAAACATCATGAACTGCTTTGAGAGGATTGTGAAAAAACATCTATCGGCAAATCTGCCTAAGTCCTTCGATCCAATCCAGTTTACATACCAGACAGACAGACATACTGCGGATGCTATATCAATCACACTACACCTTGCATTAAAACACCTATAAGGGAGGAACACCTACGTAAGGATGCTGTACATTGACTTCAGTTCTGCATTCAACACTGTGATACTGATGCAACTGTTGGATAAGCATGTGAAACTCTGGGTAAACAAGCACCTATGTAACTGGACTCTTGACTTTCTGATTAGTAGACCCCAATGGACATGCACTGGAAACAACACCTCTCAATGCATAGTCCTGAATACTGGTGTTCCCCAAGATTGTGTGCTCAGCCCCTTGCTCTTCACCATCCTCACCCATGACTGCACTGCAAAACAAGTCAAACCATATTATAAAATTTGCTGATGATACCAGTCATGGGTCTCATTAGGGGTGGGAATGAGCATAACTACAGGGATGAGGTGAACACTTTTATTGCCTGGTGTGACAGTCTGGACCTGAGTGTTAATAAGACCAAAGAAATGATTATGGCCTTCAGGAGAAAGGCAACAGTTCACCAGCCACTCACTATCAAAGGGGAGGTAGTAGAGAGAGTCATAGCAACCAATTTCCTGGGCCTTCACATCTCTGATGACCTCTCTTGGGCTGCTTACACCAACCATATAGTCAAGAAGGCTCAACAGAGGCTTCATCTTCTGAGAAAGCTCAAAAAGGCCAGGCTGCCACTGTCTGCTCTTACGACTTTTTGCAGGGGAGCTATTGAGAGCATCATCACTAGCAACTTCATAGCATGGCTCAGCAACTGCACAGTTGCTGAGAAGAAGAAACTACAGAGGGTGGTGAGGGTGGCTGAGGAAATCTTGGGCACAAACCTTTCTTCTATTCAGGAGCTTTTCTTTACAAGAGCAAGAAAGAGAATATATAAAATACTTGCTTATTTGACCCATCCGGCCCACAACTGGTTCTCACAACTTGCGTCTGGAAGGAAGTAATGCTGGTTCTGCTGTAGGACTTCAGGAACAGTTTGTATTGTACAGCTGTGAGTCTTATTAATACAGACACCAACCATAATACCTGATACATTGAAGCCTATTTTTTTTCATTTAATCCTGCTGCTCTGAGCAATTACCGCCAGCATTACTATTATGCAATATGATGGCTATACTGAGTCATGTTTAAGGTTAAGTGCAATATGGTAACTAAATAGCTGCTATTCACTAGTGTCCATTTATTCTGTGTCTTAACAGTGTAGCGGTTTGGTGGTGGGTATTTATCACTGGATAATTGGTACTGACTGTGTTTATGTAATGTGAACTACCTCTTGCATGTCATATGTGTTCTTATTTTCTTTCTTATGTTCTTCTTTGATACCGCTGTATCTACGTTATTTACACTGCATTTCTCTCATGAGCTGACATTTCTAATTTCGTTTAGGCTGCACTTTTGTGGTCCTAAATGACAGTTAAGTTTCTTTAAATCTTTGAATCTTCATGCTAGATATAGTCACCAAGACAGTTTTAACCAAATGATAATGTTCTAGTATTCTTCCTAGAACATTAAAACAGAGTGATAACCTCCTTTTAGTCTATTAATGCATACAGAAAATGTAGACTCTGTATATCACCAAGACCAAAGTGTTTAGGAAATTAGAGCTCCTTCTTGCTTTCTTCACCTTGTACATGAAGGGAATGGGAGTTTACAACATCACCCTCACCAGATATCTCTCAGATTATAGCATTCATAGTTGTGCCTTGGTGGAAAGGCAGCTTCCCTCCTATCCTAAGCTTAATTCCATAAGGGCAGTGTCTACCATAACAGCCTTCCTCAAGTATACATCTGTAAAAACCACACGAAAAGCTGGAGTTCTCACTGTGTGATACCTTAAACCTCCTGTACTTGAGGCCCTTGGGATATATGCAAATGACCCCTTAAGGACATTAAGTTTTTCAGCTATATGGCTTCTGAATGTCCATGACTTTTTCCTTTTTTCCTTTAAAGTCTTTATGAACAGATTCAGGTCAACAAAGCCAAACAACACTAATGGTGTTTGTGTATGACATTTGTGCATTACTGACTTGGGTATCCTTAAACATGTTCGGCAAACACTACAAGCTACAGATTGACTCTTGGGCATGGTTCTTCTTTGGATCTCTTTAATTAGAGGGATATTATCCTAAGCGACCACCCTACAAGAAAGCTGGGGACTCGGTCCAGGGTATTACTAAGAATGTCCACTTCTTATCAGACATAGAAGTTATTTATCACCTTAATGACTGCTGGGTCACCCTTTGTAACATCATCCCTCCCTCTACCAAAAGCCCAGAGGGGAAATAAAACACCCTCCACACTACACCCCCCATCTACAGCCACATAATTTAAATACTGTTGCAGTTGCTTCTTACTATAATTCCACACACAATGCAGCTCTCTCCTACACACACACACACACACACACACACATTGCAAACAGTATATCTAACCAAAAGCTACAATCATGTGTAGAGGCTGTGATGGCTTCCAGTGTTTGGAGTTGGTATGTTTTTATTTTATAGCCTTAGTCTGTAGATATTTATATTTTAAATCATTTGAGTCCTTTTCCTCCCAAGGGTAGGAGATACTTTAAATCATTGCTGTGTGTGTTTGGGATGGGCATTGTTAGCTAGCATCCTGTTATAGGACTTTATTACATTACTTTAACTCCGCTCTCATGAGCAGACACTTCTTGCGACAATGCAAAGACGCATTTAGCATCTATGCATATTAAGGGTGTTAGGAGTGTTGATTAGTAGTAAGGTTAAATTATTGTGATTTGTTTAGGATATGGATGATTTTGTCTAGGGGATTTATTTGATCGTGGTTTTTTTGCATAGGTGTTCAAACTGTCTAAAGTTGGATCTTATTGTTACTGGATGGGATGTGGCTGTGGGTATTTGTAAAAAGTATGTTATTTGTAGAAAAGAGTTACTGAAAGTGTGGGATGTCAGGCAGAGGAGGAAATTACTTTAAATCACTTTTTTCCTGTTGTTAAGGTTTTGAAGTACAAGGAAATACTAACTTTTGAGAGTATGAGTATGTGTAAGTATTTATTAAATGTTGTTGGTATCAGGTTTGTGAGCTTAATTCATGTACTCAGCCAGTGGTCTGTACTATTGATACACAAACTGAGTCCATTTTTATGGATGGGATTAGTGAAAAACAGGATCTTGAAAGTTCTGAGGAGGTTGCCACACTTGGTGTTTTTAAAAATGGGTTTGTGGGTGTTGATGTGGGGGGTTGAAGTTAGTAATGAGCGTGAGCAGCAATTTTCTGTTAGCACTGATTATCTGATTAATTTTAGAGGTGTAAAAGGAAGGCTTGTGAGGACGTAATGTGGTGGATGATTTAAAGGAAGTCCGGCAGAAAAGAAGAGCAGCAAAGGCTGTTCCTTTAATTCTTCTGCAGGTGTATTCAGGGATTCAGATATAGTTAATATTGATTTTGAAAAGAAGCAAGTTCTGGTACTTGGTGATTCCAAGAACATATTGCCATGGAAAATAAGAAAGAGTATAATGGTCTTCTGTTTAGGAGGGAGCAGAAAGATGACATTGTTGCTGCTTTGAATAAGGTTTTCCTGTTTGAGAAGAGCTATGAAGTGGTGGTGGCAGTTGTTAATGACATTGGTAGAACTAATGAAGGACATTTTTCTCCGTATGTTGAGCAATTGATTGAATTGAGTAAAGAAAAATAATTTGAATTGGTTTTGTATGATGTTATCCTTTATGTTGGATTTAATGAAACCTTGAGTAAAGTGGAAATGGGTTTTACAAATATCATTAGAAGGAATTGCGTATATGGAATGAAATGGGTATTTGTATGAATTTATTTTGGCTCTGATGGGTGACGTCTTAGTTATGTGGGTAACTGACTCCTTTTTAGTAAGTTACTGAGATTTAAGGACAATTTTTCACCTTATGCTCTCTGGGGATACATGTAATAAATCAGAACGCCAATACTAGTGTCAGAATTGTATCGTGTAGTACTAGAACTATGCATAGTAAAATTCAGCTATTTGAACATACAGTGATGGGAGTAAAGGATCGAGCTGTTATGGCTACTGAAACTTGGTTGTCTGATAAAAATAAACCTTTGTGTTTACCAGGCTGTAAGGCTTGCTGTAGTGTCTGTTTTCATTCAAGGTGTCATGTCCTGTAGTAATTGTGAGATTGAAGATATATGTGAGGTAATCATAGTTCATTTTTAAAAGTATGGGAGTAAGCAAGATTGGTCTTTTTTATAGGCCCCAAATCGGTCTTATAATGATTTAAAGGGATTTTGTAATGTCCTGTAGTAATTGTGAGATTGATCATCAATATGAGATAATTATAGTTCATTTTAACAGTATGGGAGTAAGCAAGACTGGTCTTTTTATAGGCCCCAAATCAATGTATAATTTCATTGATGGAAAAGGGTATTGATATTTTGTGTGGAGATTTGAATGCCTCTGGTATTGATTGGTTGTGTACAAATACCAGTGGTAGACAATTTGATAAAATAAGAGCATGGGTTATTCCCAAATTGTGTTACAACCAACAAGAGGAATACATATTTTGGATATAGTATAGGTTAAGAATCAGGAATTAATTGATGCATGTGAGGTTTGCTGATGAACTAATTGGTTCCAATCATTGATCTATTTCATGGACTTGTCCATTTTTAAGGCTTAATGCTTCATAAGCAGAAAATAGGTCAAAGGAGGAGTTATGCTTTTTATAGAGCAGATTAAAGTAAGATGAGACAAGAAATAATTAATTGGAATTGGAAGGAATCTGTTTGGTTGGTGGATATAAGCTAAGGTTGGAATAGGTTTTATTTATTTTTTTTGTATTTGTTGATTGAAAATTTTGTTCCTGTGATTACTTACAAGATCCGTAAGTGTATACCATCTTGGTGGAATTCATCTTTACGAAAGCTGCATAATAAATTGCAGAATTTTTGAAAAGGGTTGAAGAGGAAGCCCGGGGGAGGGGGTTGGCTGAGTATAGAATAATAAGAAAAAAGTTGAGAAAGTTATCCAGAATGAGGAGAGAGACTTGTGAAGAAGGGTTAGCTCATAGAGTCATTGGCATTTATTAATCCTTTGAAGAAGTTTGGAAATATGCCTATATGTGTGCTTCAAGTTGGTGATGAATTAATAACGTACGCTGAGTCAGTAACTAACACTTTTATTGATTATTTTGTTGGACATGAAAATGGAGTGAGTAATTGGAAATCTTTTAATGTTTGCTGACTGCCCAGATATATTTACATTTAGGTCTAATGTACTGCATGCTATGGTTAGAAGTACATCTGCAGCAGGGCCATCATGGTATCGGCGGTTTCTTTTCATCTTTTTTTTATTTGGATCATTTCACCTCGTTTGTATTTATTTCATAAACATAAGAGGGTGGGATATGATATGTCCCCCATTGTGGAAATTGGCCTATATTGCTCCTGTTCCAAAGGGTGGTAATTCCCATGTTATTAAACTATTGACCGATTAGACTTATGAGCTTTATTGGTAAAGGTTTGTTTGAGCAGGTATTTAAAATATATCATTAGTTCTTTAGATGATGAATATGATTTAAAGCAACACTGATTTATGGCAGGTAGATCAGTGGAACTAATCTGTTAGCTTTTAATGAAGACTTGCAGAGGGCTTTGGATGATAACGCAGTAGATGCCGTGTATTTAGATATGTCCTGGGGCTTTTGATACTATACCTCCTTATACAGTGTTAGATCTGTTAAATATTAATGGATATCTAAGTGTATTGCAGACTGTGTGGGTGGTAGGAGTAGTAGGGTGAAAGTTGGTCATTATTTTTTTAGATGAGAGGTTGATCATTAATGGTGTCCCAAAGGGTTCAGTATTGGATCTAATACTGTTTGGGGGTTTTATGAATAGTTTTCCTTCTGATGATACATTTTGGTTGACAAAATATGCTGGTTCTGTTAAATGTGGTTCAGTTATCCCAGAATTATCTGAACAGTTTTTTTTTTTTGCAAGCTTATTTAGCTACTTTATTTAAATGGATTATAGTGCTGTGGCGACCCCTAACCGGGAAAAGCCGAAAGACACAACAACAACATTTAAATGGATTATTGGGAATGAAATGGAGTTTGATGTTAATAAGACTTGTGTTATACATTTTAGTACTGAGAATTCCAGTTATCCATAAACATTGGATAATATTAATATCCAAAAAAATTAATATTAAGGATTTGGGTGTAAAGGTAGACAAGTCAGGGTTTAATCATCGATTGCTGGACATCCTTACAAGATGTTATGATTAAAAACGCAACATTTTCAGAAATATTGCTAGCAAAGACAAGAATGTTTCGCTTCCCATTTATAAGACTATGGTGAGACCATTTTTTGAACACTGCTAGTCTTTTTGTGTGTATACTAAGCTGCAGTTATATAAACAAAAAAGATTCAAAAACATTTTACTAGAAGAATTCAAGGTATGACTGGGATGAACTGTGGTAGGAAATTTGACGTCTTGTCCTTGTACACAGTAAAAGTACACAGGTTGGTCAGGGGAGATCTTATTAATGTGTGTAAGTGTTTTAAGGAATGTAAATTTGGGAATTGTGTGGGAGTGTTTAAGAGACTGCACTCTGTGAATACCAGAAATAACTATTTACTGAACAGTATGCAAGGTCAAACCTCTATTTGGGATAGCTCTTTCTATGAGAGAGCATGTGTATGGTGGAATAAAATGCCCTCCGGAGTGAGGAAATCAAAGACTTTTGGATCTTTTAAATCCAGTCTGGATTTATGAGTAGGTTTGAGGATTTTTATCAGTATTTTTTTTATGATGGTAAGTTCTTTGAGGGCCTTTATTAGGCTTTCAGCTTGGTGTCTCTTAACATGTGAATCTGGACCAGTCACTTAATCCTACACATACCACACAGTTCTGAAAACACACATTACAACCCCTGCTTGCGTACATACATTGAAAAGTACTGCTCACTCAGCTGACAGAAATACTTTCATTCACTCCCTAAAAAGCCAGCCATCCCTCTCTCTCTCACATAACCACATACTCACTGCCTATCTCCCTCCATACTTTGATTACTGATAACTAAAAAAAAAAACCCATGCACAAATGCACACCACCCTTTTGACCAGTCATGCCAAACCTTACCTGCACAATTCTCACCAAACATACGCCTACCTGCATACAGTCCACAGGACACCTCAATAACCTCTTACCCACATCCACACTGCTGCTGTAGTAATGAGAACAGCAATGAATGTACATATTAGATAAATGTATATTTGAAGAAAATTTGAATTTAATGTGCAAGGTCTAGTGAAAAAGTACTTGATATCACTGACTTGTCTCCCATCGTAAATTAACTACATACTGTTCATTTACTGTTTCTCCCCACTTCACTCAACTGGTTCACCAGCTTCTTCAGTAGCCTCTCAAAAGCAGTCTAATGGCACTCTGCCTTTGCCTTTTCTTCATACTTACCTGCACCTACGAGCATACCATAAGGCTCCATTCTTGGACCTTCATTTAACCCTTTTCATTAAAAATCTTGTTTCTGCCGCAGCTCATGCAGCATCACTTCAGTATGCAGATGATGCTACATTGATCTGTTCATCGTTCTCCTTACCTTCACTGCAAACAATCAGTCAAAAATCATTCACTTGTATTGAAAACTACCTGTCTCACTCACAACTACTCCTAAGCCCCAGTAAAGCTAAAACGCTCCTTCCTCCTATATCCTTCATATGGAAAAACTCTAACATATTCTCTTTTTAAAATGAACAACTAGAAATAGTCTAACAAACCGAATTACTAGCGCTCATCTTAGATCAACGTAAATGTAACAAACCTATTTAATACTTACTGAGAAACACTTGCTATAAATTAGACCTCCTTTACCAAGCTTTTTACTGCACAATCACACAGAGCAACTGTTGTGTCCTGTCTGCTATCAAGCTTTCTCTATACCTTATGTATCCTTGCAAACATTGACTCAACATCAGTCCAAAAACTAGGACAATGCTACCACCAAATTGCCCAATTCAACACAGCACTGTCTAGCACCCAAAAAATGAAACTGACGTGAATACTCATAAAACATCATCTATACACAGCTAAAAATGACACGTATAGTGCTCTTCTTTCCTGACAAAAGGCCCTATCTTTCCCCACTCCTGCAGTGGTGCACTCACACAAAGCCCTTTCACTAATCAGGCATGAATCTGCTTCAGGTCAAAAAAATCATACAGCACCTTTGGTGACTACCTGTATTCTACATATTTATCTAAATTTAGGAACTTCCTCCTTGATACTGTTAGTGTAATATCCTCCCCCACCTGCTTCAGAAGCAAACTAGAGGGCTACCTATTTAATTCCTGGTACGGCTCTTGTTCCAGCTCACCTAGCTAAACTCACCATTATGTCTCTTGCTATTCTTGTACAACTATTCATATATTAAGTACAAAATTTGGTCCAAGCTATGTCAGTGGTACAAGAGGTAGCACACTTGCCTTTGGTGTAGAAGGCTGGGGGTTTTATTCTCACACCAGGTAGATCAATTACTGACAGTGCAGTGCAACATAAGGGAGATGTTGCACTCCTGAGTGTGTTGTCCTTCGGATGAGACATTAAACTGAGGCCTCATCTCCTTGAGTTGGTGGTAGCTCAGGTAGATGAAAAAGATCCCACTGCACCTATCAAAAAGAGTAGGGCTGCTTTATTAAATACATTATTTACAATATTTACATACTAAACATTATTTACAATTATTTATACTATTTTGCAATCATTTTCCAGCATTCATATAGCTTTATACATTTTTTCTTCATCCACATTCATTTTATGAACCCCACTCTTTTCCTGTAACCAAAATCTTTTCTGTGACATTTCTGTCAATATCCGTTTTCCATTAAATTTTAATTCATTCAGTCTTTCATTTTGTATTGTCCACATTATGTCAAACAACTTTGTATCTATTTTTTTTTACAAGTTTCCTTATTTTGCCTTTATAACAGCCATATTCCAGCTTGTCTATATTTATATCCTTCATTTTCTTAATTCTTAAGTAATTGTCTTTACGTAGCTTTTTCCATATTTTCTTCACTCTTGTACATTTCAAACAGCATGCACTGTTGTTTCAACTTCACCACAATAATTGGATATTCTTTCTTCTATTTTTCATATGGCATATTTGCTTTCATCAGCAATATTTTATTGATACTATCCATAGAAAATCTCTTCAGTATAAATTTTGCACTGTTCTGTTCTCGTATTTTATAGCTTTTCTCTTTTCTTCCTTCATCCTTTCCCATGGATAAACACAATAATACTTGATCATTATGTTTATATACCATGTTTTCTTATCAGTCTATCTCCCGTATCTTTATTTTCCACAATATTATTCTTTCTTGATACTCCTGTATTTCCCCATTCATGTATCCTCTTTTTCTTTTAAATTTGCTCATCATACACCATATATTTTTTGTATTTTTCTTTCATCATTATTATACTTTCAATGACCCATTTCCTCTCTTATCCATCTCAATACTTTATATAAATTTAATGATGCTGCTTATGCCATCGGATTCATCAAACCCATACCTCCTCATTCTTCCTTAATGTACAATATTCATGTTTTTTACTGGGTTTAATCAGGATCCCCATATAAATGAAAACACAATTGTCATCAATTCTTTTCCACATTTTGTAAGGATCATTAAAACCTTTGCTAAATATGCAGTTTTCCCCAGTAATACATAATTAATTAAATATGCTTGTATGTCCTCCAAAATAAACATACATTTCTTAATATTTCTATTATTTCTTCCCATTGTTGTATCTTAGCATTCTCATTTCCAAATGTTATGCTCAATATTATATTTCCTCCATGTTAAGTGAATATTTCCTGTTTTACCTTTTACTCCTAAACCTTTACTCTTGTCTCTGTTTATACACACACCTTTCACTCTCAAATATTTATTGAGTTGCTCAGTGGCTACTTCCATCCATTCTTTGTTTTTTGCCATTAAAACTATATCATTCTCATATGAGAACGTACTTGGTAATATAATACCTTCTATAGTCCTATATTCTGCTACCTTTAATGATGTGTTTTATTTTGCTAACAACTGCATTAATGACTAGTACAAATAAAATACTACTTGCTGTACATCCTTGTCTTATACCACTCTATATGTCTATTTTTTGACTTAACCATCCATTCACAACCACTTTTACTTTTCATACGCCATAACAAATATCTTCAATATTTTCTCACCTGCATTATATCCTTTCATTGTATCCCATAAGATTTCATGTTGCATCTTGTCAAATGCTTTATTCAAATACCCTGCCATGATTTTACCTTCCATTTTCCTATTCATTTTTTCATCTCCAATTTTTCTTAATAACTCTTGACTTCCTTTTCCCTAATATTATTTCTTCTAATGTTTTAACAAATTTGTGTTCCTGTCTCTTTTCTATTATTTTCATAAAAATCTTATAATCACAGTTAAGTGCTGTTTGTCTTCAGTTTCTTAAGTTGTCCTTTTCTACTTTTTACCATAAAAATTTCATAGCTCCAACACATATTTCTTCTCTAAAACCTTCCTCTAACCATTCATTTAACCCTTCCACCAAATACTACTACTACCACTCTAACGTATAACTATACATATGATATTCTGTACCATCCAACCCTGTTACCAATTCATCATTTACCATTTTTAATGCATTATTCATTTCTTCCTTTATTTCTTTTTCTAATTCTTTCTTATCCTGTTCTGATATTTTTTTTAATTTTCCAGTTTTTTTCTTTTTATCTTATTTTTTTAAATGCTATATATATATATATATATATATATATATATATATATATATATAATTATAATATACATTTTAGCACATTATTTCTTGTTGACTCTTTATACTTTTTCCTCTCTGCTTTCTTATTCCTCTCATTATCCTTTTTATTTCCTTTTCCTGTACTACTCAAATATGGCACCACCTCTTTCCTTCTCTCTTGTAAAAATACCTTTGTTTGAACAACAGCTTTTTGATCTTCTCTCAAGTTTTTCTCATACAATTCTTTCTCTCTGTCAAAAAAAATCTTTCTTTCTAAATCTCTTTAGGCATAATTTCTTCTTTATACTTATTCACCTCTTTTCTGTTTAAACTTTGCCATTCCAAATAACATTTTTTTATATTTATCTTTGAAACTTGTCCACCATAACATTCAGTTATTGTAGAATTCTCTCATACCTATATATCTTTTCATAATTCTCATTATTTCTATACCTTCCTAATTTTTTTCATTTAATCTTTTAATACGTTTTCCTACTTTTATATATCCATTTCTTTCTTGACTCTCTCTCCAAACGATCTGAAAATCCTGCATATTTTGTTCCTTCTTGTGTAATTTTCAAACTTTCTGAAATAATAAAATCTATTTCTTTTCTTAAATTACGTCTATGTCCACTGTTTATTAAATGAAATATATAACTTTCCATTTTTTATCACTTCTAACATTGTTTTAACATCACCATCCCCCTTTTTTCTGTTTCTTAGATCACACTTAAAATGACCTACTAATACCAAATCCATATTCACACTTAACTTTAGTATATATTTTTAAACATATCCTCTGTTTTTTTGTCACATATACATATACTGCTATAATTCTATAAACCTGACCTTTCCATCTCACATCTACAGTCATTACCCTACCCATTATTAACAAAGTAAAATTCTAGATTTGTATTACTTTGTTGCATAATATTTGTATAGTTGAAGTTGTTTCTTTTCCCATATGCCAAATGATCTCGCCTCCCTGTAATTGTTCTGTTTGTAATAGCTCTGCTTCTTTTAAAATTCTTGTATCTTCTAATATAATGAAGCCCATATCGTGTGCTGTGCACCATTCTAATATCCCTGCTTTTTTAACATTCTTTATACTGTTCACATTTACTGCTAGAAACCTCAGTTCTACATTTATTATTTTTATATTATTTGTTCTCTCCTTTTTTATTATCCTTCCCTTTTTATGTTCTTTTATACCTAAACCCTTGCATTTTATCTTCCTTTTACCCTTCCCCAATATCAATTTTTTTCACTTCAACGCTCTTTTCTTCATCATTTATTTCTGACATTCCTTCATTCTTTTTTTCTTCTTTTCCTTTACTGTTTCTCCTTCCTTTGTACTGCTGTATCCTCATATTTTCTCTTGCTCTGTATCCTTATATTCATCTTTATTTTCTTTGCAATCCATCTGCAATGGCCCATTTTTCACATTTAAAACATTTCAATTCACATCTTTTTGTATCATGACCCACTTTACCAGAAATATAATATTGCCTTTTATTGCAGTTAATTAAATGATCCCTTTTTCTGCAAAAAAAAAATGTTCTTGCCCCCACTGTTTCACTATACGCTTATTTGACATACTTGGAATGTGCGCTGTTTTATTATTTTCATTTTTAATACAACACTGCATTTCCAAACCACAGTCCATAGATCTGTATTATTATCCAATTTAGTAATGTCCATCATTTCTTTATGTATAATCTTTAAATAGTCTATTAGGATCTTTTTCGACTTCATTTAGAAACTAAACATATATTTTCTTTTTTTGTCTTTCTCTTAAATGCTTAAAAAACTTACAAATTCCATTGACTGCTGTTTTTCTTTAATTTGCATTGTTTCCAAAACTTCTCAATATATTGTTCTAATTCAATAATGTCACAAAAAGCATCTTAATTAATATGAATAAATGCTCTTGCCTCTCATGGAGAAGTACCAAATGGTGCTAATATCTCATCCCAAATATCATACCTGTTTTTTTTTTCTTTACAACTTACTCTTACTAAATGCTTCTTTTTTTGATTGTGTCTTCTTCTTTTCTCTCTCTTCTCCCCCTTTCACCATATCTGCATTGGACGACTTCTCCTGCATCACTGCCTCCCCTTCTTCCTGAATTCTCTCCATTAAATGTGCACCGCAAAATCACCGTCTCACTTTCTGTTTACTCGAGTCAGTAAATCATCCAATAAAATATCCCACAACCCTCCCAACTAAAGGGTTGTTGCAGTACATTCTTTCTGACTCTCCTTTTCAACTTTGAACAATCACCGCTGAAAAATTACTTCTGAATCTTGTGAAGGTTCAACCACCTTCACATTTTTACGAACATACACATCTCCCCTCTGAATGCATGCAGACACCTTAACTGAAGGCTTGCATGCCTTCATAATATCTAAGCTGTCTGCAGCTTCCTCCTGCAAAGGCTGAACTGCCTTGCACTAAACAAAACCTCCAGTCACACCTGCATGTCCACTACTTCTCACCACTTGTCTGTTTTTTTGATATAACATCTCCTCTGAACTGCTTTTGTCCACCATGATTCTTCCTGCTTCTTTGAGCCAGTCTTGCACCCAAAATGGAAGCAGGAAGTGTAGCAATGAAATCTGTCCCTCACTCGAGTAGGTGTTCTTTATTATTAATTATAACAACTTTTATACACTGTTTACGTTATGTACATTATTTACAGTTGATTACATATTACATTATAACATAATATAACTTCATGTTTTTCAATTATTCCCACACCTTTTTTTTCCATAACCAAAAACGTATCTTTTTCAAAACTTCAGGTAATATCCATTTCCCATTATATTTTATTTCATTAAGTCTATAATTCTGTACTTTCCATAAGATATAAAATAATTTTGTATCAGTTTCTTTCACTTTTTTCTTTTTGTTACCGTAATACCTATATTTTATCATATTTGTGTTTATATCATTTATAGTTTTAAGATCTTCCAAAGTGTTAATTTCAAATAATTTCTCCAACAATTGTCTCACTCATACAATTAAAAAAAAAACATGTTTTGTCATTTCAACTTCTCCGCAATAATTACATACCCTCTCCTGAATCCTTTTGTAGGGTATATTTGCTTTAATAGGTAGTTTACTTATTGTTAGCTTCCTCATGAGGTCTTTACATTCATACATCTTTTTACTCCATGTAAGCCTTGTTTTAATTGCATTTCTTTTTTCATTTTCTAGATTCCTCCAGGGGTAAATATAATAGTGTTCACTCATTATATTTGAATACCATTCTTTTCTATTTGCTTTTTTCTACATTTTCTAGTTTCAATTTCCATAGGAATATTTATTCTGATATTTTTTATGTCATCATTTAAACTATACTTCCATCTTTCCCACATCTTATTTTTCCCAAATGTCTTTATATTTGAATTTCATTATATCATTTACTAAATTCTTATTTTTTTCTTATAATCCTACTAACATTCTATAAAGATTCAAAGAAGCTGCATGGATTATATGATTGATTAACCCTAATCCTCCTCCTCCTTCATTGACCTAAAAAAATCATCTCCTTACAGGATTTAGCCTCGATCCGCATATAAATGAAAATACAATCAACAGCAGCTCTTTTTCATACTTAGAATGGATCATATATACACTTGCTAAGTAGGACATCTTACCCAAAATAATAGAATTTATTAAAGTTACTTTTTTCTTATATGACAACCTATATGATCTCTGAAATATGCAGATTTCTTTCAATATTTGTATAATTCTCTCCCATTGTATTTCTGTCTTCATATTCATTCCAAATATTATTCCCAATATATATATAATCTTCATTATTAAAGTGAATACCTTGTAATTCACATAGAAATCTAATTCCTTTACTTTTGTCTTTATTAATACATAAGCCAAGCATATTTAAATACTTATTTAATTTTCTAATTCCTTTTTACATCCATTTCTTATTCTTAGTAATTATATCATTTGCATAATTAGGAATAATTGGATACTCCTTCTATTATCCTATACCTTGCCATTTTCAATTCCCTGTTCATTTCATTAACAATCACATTCATAACTAATACAAATAAAATACTACTTGCTGGACAACCCTGCCTTATCCCACATTCTGTTTTTATTTCTTCACATAGCCATCTGTTTAATCTTATTATTATCATATACTGATCTGATAACTTATTTTATGACTTACATTATAATCTCTTAATATATTCCCTAATTCCTGCTATTGTATTCTGTCAAATGCTTTACACACATCTCCTACAATTATTTAGTTTCTACCTTTTTAGTTTTAATATCCTATATTACCTCTCTTATTACCCATAATAAATATTGCCCTCCTTTCCCTTTTTTCTAAAAATCATAGGCTCTAGCAACTTATTCACTCCTTTCCCTTTTTTCTAAAAATCATAGGCTCCAGCAACTTATCCACACCTTTTCCTAATATTCTCACTGTTATTCTTGTAAATAATGTATAATCAGTATTATTTAATACTGTTGGTCTTCAATTTTTGATATCCTCTTTTTTCCTTTTTTTCCATGTAAATTTCATAGCTCCTGCACAGATCTCCTTTTTAGCTATCCATTTTTATCCAATCATTCACACTTCCACAAAATATACTTTTTTCCATTCTTCCATATTATAATACATGGAATACTCTATTCCATCCATTCCTGTAGCTTTCTTCATATCCAAATCTTTTAAAATTTCAGCTAGCTCTTCTACATTGATATTTTTCCATAATCTCATTCTCCTCCTTACTTAATTTACTTTCCATATCTGCCTGTCTTTTTATCTCCCTTTTCTTAAATATATTTTATGTACTGCTTTTATTGCCTCAAATATTTTTGATGTGTATTCACCCTTTCTCCTTCATTGTTTTCCAACTCCCTTGTTATCCTTTCAGTTTTCTCTCACTATCTTACTCAAGTATGGAGCCACTTTTTTTTTTCCCCGTGTAGAAAATACATTTGTTGATGTAAGTTTTCTTATCTTCTCCTGGTCCATTTCATATATTTCCATCCATTTTTCATAAACGTTTTTATTATTTTTTAACACCTGTCTAGATACTGATTTAATTACTTACATTTTTGCTTTTCTTCTCATCTATTGATATTTTCAGAATAATTTTTTTTTCTTTAAGGCTTATCCACCAATCAGTCCAGTTTTTGTAGAAAATTCTCATTTCTACATGATCTTTCCATACTTGATCCATTTTTTCTATCTCCCTCGTATAAATATTTCTCATTAAATCTTTCAATACCATTGCCTAACCTTATGTACTTCATTTTACATTACTTCTACTCATATAGCCAAATGATTTGAAAAAAAAATTTCTTTGTTCCTTCTTTTATAATTTTAAACTATCAGATATTATAAAATAATCAATTTTTGTTTTAGTCTAATTTCTTTTATAAGTACACTGTTTATTACCCCACATGTATATAAATTTCTACTTTTCATTATTTCATAGACCCTGTTGATCATACCCTTCTTTCTTTCTTTCCCTTAGATCACAGTTGAAATCTCCCACTAATATTTTCAAATTCACACCTACATAATTTAGATTTTTAAACACTTTCTCTTTCTTTTTTAGTAACATATGCATATATTGCAATCATTCTGTACACATCTTTCTTATACCTTATATCTAACACTTATTCTGCCTTAATCAACTGTAGTATAATCTAAAATTTTAACTATTCCATTACATAACACAGCAATCCCTGAACATGCATCTTTTCCCATATTCCAAACAATGCTTTTACTCCATAACTCTTTCATCTGTATCCTTTCTTCTTCTGTCTTCTAGAACATATCAAGGAGCATACACCATTCTAAAAACCTAACTTTCTTTTAATGTTCTTTATACTATTAACATTTATTGGTAGGAATTTCAGTTTTATTTAAATGTATTGTATTTTTCCATCATACCTGTTGTATTTTTATTTTCTTTCACAATTACACTTTTAATTTTTCTATCTTTCACCCTTCTCCCTATATAATTATTTTTCCTCTCACTATTTTCCAGCTTATATCATCCTCTTCACTTGTTTCCAGTACCAGTTCCTCACCTTCATTATTCTCATTTTCCTCATATTTTTTTTTATTCTCCTCTTGTATAGTATTTTGTTTTTCATCTTCATGCTCTACACTTTTATATCATACACGCATTCTTGTATTTGTTTTTTTACTTGTATTGGTTTCAATTTACCTAATCGTGTCCCATTTTCCTGCATGTTTTATGCATCAAATCACATTTCTTTGGTTTTTGTCCCATCTTTCCACAAACGGAACATTTTCTCTTATCACAATAACTTATTAATAATCATTCTTTTGACAAAGTTTTTGGCTGTCCCCTACATTTTACAAATCTATCTCCTCAGACATTTATTATGCTTCAAATATATACATTCTTGTCATTTTCTATTTTTAAAATTACCCCACAATCCCACTCCAGTCCATAAATCTCTATCATCATATATTTTTGTAGAGTCTAACTTCCTTACATACATTCTTTAAACAGTCCTTCAATGCTTCTTTATCCACTTCAGTTTGAAATTGCACAGCAATCCTTTTTTGTCTCTCTCTCTCTCTATCTGTTAAAGGGTCTACACTACATAAGAGTTCCAACGACTGCAGTCATTTTTTCTCTCCCAAACTTCTCTAAAAAATCTTTACATATATTGTCCTGTCTCGAACAAAATGTCACGGTAAGTCTCTTTATTAAGATGAATAAAAGCTCTTATCTCTTTAGGTAATATTCCCCAAAGCCACAATAACTGTATCCCATACCTTATTATTTTTATTTTATTTATTTTACATTTGTTGACTGGGATAGTCCATCTGGGTGTGAGCCCATTTTCACTGGAGGCCTTGGGAGAAAAGCTTCAATAAAATCAGAACAACATTGACAGGTACAGTGTCTGTTTTACATAGAATTTAACAGAATTATTTAGAGACAACAAAGAAAGTACAATATACAATAGGCACTTTAGTGAAAAGGAGAAAGTTATTACAATATATTAAAATCGTATATATCTATATAATGTTTTTATATATATATATGTATATATATATATATATATATATATATATATATATATATAATGTGTTTATATATATATATATATATATATATATATATATATATATATATATATATATCTGGGTCCCCTTCACATGGTCGACTCTTCAAAAATTCGACTTTCTTATGGTCGAGTCCATATGATCGACTTTCAAAAAGCCAACCATGGAGAACCGCTATCTGTGGACAGTGCGGAATGGGAAAATTTCTTCTTCTGCACTGTAGTGCAATCTCGGAGTTGGTAATTTAAGTTATGGGGGGGGGGTGTGGGAGAAGCAGGGTGGCTTGTCCCCATGCTAACAAACAGTTGAAAGGTAAGTGTTTGGTATGTGTTATATGTTTATTTTACATGGCTGGCTTTTCAAAGGTCAATCGTATGATCTTGGCCATATGAAAGTCGACTTTCTGAAGAGTTGACTATGTATATGTACCGTATACCTTTCAAGTTCTTTCTCTTATTTACTACTGAGCTGTACAACAAATTTCTTCTTCACAGTCCGTTTTTCTCCTTCTCCCTCTCCTATTCACTCGCTGCCTTCTTTCACTGATCTTGCATATGATTTTTTCTTTTCTGTAATTTCTCTCAGCTCCTCTTCCTGAAATTTCTCCATAATATCACCCCAAGATGCTGCTACTTCACTTTCTGGGTCACTTTGACTTATCGTTTCTTTTAGATGTACATCCCACAACCCTCCCAATTGGAGGGTTGTAGCCATACATTCTGATCTCTACACAGAAAACATATCTTTTTGAAACATGTACTCAGAATCTTGTGAAGGGTCAATAACCTTCTTTTCCCCATCCTTCTTCACTTCTCCCTTCTCCTGCTTTCCCAGTATATCAGCTGATCCTTTAGTTTCATTCTCCTTGCACAACTGGTAGCTTTCTGATTCTGCTACAGTCTCCAAATTCTCTTCTTCCTTTTGGTGCTCGCCATTGCACTTATTTGCTGTCTCCATCTTCCTTCCAGTTTCTCTGAGCTGCCCAAGCGCTCAGAATGGAAACTGGAAGTGTAACAATGAATAGTGTCCCCATATGCTTCAGAAAGAGTAGGGGAAGTTCCCTGATGTCCTGGCCAAATTTCCCCTAATAGTATAAATACCACCTCGGGTCTCTCCTAAACAGAGGCTACAAGCTTAGCGGGACTAACCCAGTCAACAGAGAATATATAGATAGATAGCTAGATAGATGGAATTCTGTTTCCTTTAACTCTACTCTGTCCATGTAATCATGCTGTTTCCTTTTATCATTCTGGAAAACTCCAGTCTTAGTCTCTTTTCCAACTCTAGGCCGTTTTTCTTCCTCTTAAACTTAATCCCTCTCTATAAACTAATCCAACAATCTTCCCTTTAATAATGCCCTTCCTATCCTGTCTCTTCTTAGTTATAATATTGTCATCTCTCATTAATACCCCCTCCATATCCCTTCCTGTCTTTATACACTAAGTATCTTACACAGCTATGTGACTGTTCTGTCTGCCTTCTTCCAAAAACATTGTGCTGTTTTATTAATTGTGTCATATTGTATTTTATTTTTCTGTTTTGCTTACATTTTTATTTGTTGTTAGAATGTATAATTTTGTGCAACTTATTTCCCTGAGACTCTGATGAAAAGGGGTCTTGCACAGCCCACTCAGACCATCCTAAAAAGCATACACAAATTAAACTAAATTACAGATCGTAATTGTAACAGGTTTCTTGTACTAGCGACAACTGGCAATTAAATTATTTATTTTCAGGTATCTAAGTTATAAGATGTCATCCTTGCTGTATAACATCAACTGTATAATCAGTTCTAATTATGGCTATATTCTCATGTTACTATGACTGCATATTTCGTGCTCAAAACTGATGAGATTCAAATTCTACTCATTTTGATTGTATATGTCAAGCTCCTGTCATGATGGTTGTATGTCTGATGTTCTCTTCTGATTCATAGCTTCTCTCTTTAGGTTTAGGTCATGGCTGAAAAATGTCCCTAGATGAACCATCACCTGTTTAACAATTAAATGAAATAAGCAAAATCTATATTACAAATATAACATAAACTGCAAGACCTAGTATTTCTAAAGAATAGGTCTTTCTGGAACAACAAACAACAAATTGCTAAAAAATTTCCCACACTTCATGCTTTCTTTTAAGAAATACTTAAGTTACTTCAGGAAAATCTACTTTGATGTTGAACATGATTATCAAAATGTACTTTTTCCCGTATAGTAAACATCATGTCTTCTGAAAAAGTTTTATTTGTTGCAGTAAAATAAATAATGTTTCTAGCATGACCTTAAGCGTACTGGTTTATTTTCAGCCGACACCTACTCTTAATTCCTACACTCTGAGTGTTTTAACATCATGTTCAGGCCCCTAGAAGAGCTTACTTATTTCCTCCCACAAATGGATTGCTGACTTGCAATTATTTTCTGGTCAGGAAGAAATGTCATACACTTTACCATACATGCCTCCCTGTTTGTCTGGCTCCACAGAACACGGATCCTTATACACAGCACAAGCCTGCTTAGGTGAGTGAATGCTAGAGTATCTGTCTAGTCAGGTTGGTATGTTTAGCTTTTCATGCATTCATTTTTTCCATCAAATATCTCTCTGGTGGTTCATAAAAAGCATGCACAGAAGCAGGGCCAGTGAGAGGAGGGCAAACAGGAGACCTCAGATGTTGTTTCAGTCCTGGGCAGTCTTCTTTAACTCTGTGGACAGTTGAACTGTATCACTGCTTCTGTAGCCCATAACCCTGTTGCCTGGTACTGGAAGGTCACCATGTATTGTGCCGATAGCACATCATCCCAGGCCAATGATAGTGATACCAGGTGATGGACTCCAACATCCATTTCTTTGTCACACCAAGGCAGGGAGACATCTTCATTGCATTAGAGAGGATGTCCCAAACTACAAAGCAGAGATTTGGGGCTCCCTGTTACATGGCTGGATGCCTCAAGAGACTACACCTGTCATATGAGGAGACAGATGTCCTAAAATGCACATCTGCTGTTTTAAGATCCTTGCAATTTCTTGGTTCTTAGATGCAAGGCAGGTTTTCACTCCCCTTCTCCACCCAAGCTGCCTTCCAAGAGTGGTTTAAATTGGCTCAGGTTTTTTTCTGGTTTAAGCAAAACCTGCAAAAAACCAAATCAGACCAGCTGTCTGCTTTTGGAGTTGTTTTCTCACTTAGAAGATGAGAAGGAAGCTTTCCCAGGAGAGATTACAACTTCTCAGTCACTGAAAGGGAAGAAACCCTTGATTCTTAGTGTAAACTGTCCTCTCCTCTCTGATATGACATGGATGTTGAGGACACCATGTCTTCATAGTCCCCCCCCCCCCCCTCAAGAGTATTTCATTTTGAAAGACGCTTTCTTTAATGAAGAAGCATATACGTTTGGCAGCAGGGCAGGTCTCAGATGTCTTGAAAAGACCTAAAGAACTTGCGGGGTTGAACATTCCAAACACTTTGTTCATTTATCCAGTGCTTGAAACTTTGCAGGATGCTTTGATTGCAGCATCAGTGGAATCAGACTGAGTGCCCAGGTCCTAGGTGGCCTGACCAGTTTTACAGGATCTAGGATCCTTTTAGTTTTTTTGAAACTAGTGGCAGATCAGCAGTGACATCCCATGGTATTACAAAGGGAGTCAAGTTGGTCTCAGACCCAGAATATCCTTCCCAATGCTTGAAAGAACAAAATATTGGATTGCTTTGGGAAGAAGGTGTGAACAGCAACCCTGGCTGTCTGATCCCTAAATTCTGAGACTTTCCTTGATTGGGTATCAAGGTGAAATCCTCAAGCAAGTGAGTGAGGTTTTATGAGCATTACTGTTATCTCTCTGAAGGCAAAATTAGTCAGCCTTGCCTAGTTTTTTTTTTATATAAGTGGACATACATGCTCTTATGGGGTTAGTTTTAAGGAGACATGCCTGGATAAGGGTACAACTCCTGCCAGGTAGTTTGAAAGTACAGCTCCTTAACATACCCCTTGGATAAGGAATTAATCTTTAGACTTTCTTCTCATAAGATAAAAACGCTTGAGAAGGCTAAGACGGTGGAATTGGTCAAACCACTGTTACACTGTCCTTAAACTTATGTATAATAGATGGTATCCCTTAGAACACTACCACTGTTACTGATACCAGGATAAAGGAAAGCAAATTAAAGGTAAAAAGGATTTCAGAAATAGGGTGTTGCCAGACGATTTAAAAAAGGAGACCTTGTGGGCATCAGGTCAAGCCCCAAATGGGGAGCAGTAGTGAGTATAGCACACCTGTCTCCCCACTTACCAAAATCCAGACTCCACTTCTCAGATTCCTCCCATGTTGTCTAAAATCACAAAAGAATGGTAGGTTGACTGGCCCTATTTTCAAAAAAATTGAGAACATTACAAGGTGCAATTGGTATGCCAGTGAGACAGGCTACAATTCACGTAAAATGTTAAGGGATTCCTCCAGTGCCAGAGGACCTAAGGCATCTGTTAGGTCCCCATTGGAGGAGAGGTTTGCTCCTGAAAGAAACTGAAGAGAGAGAGTATCTCCTGGAAATGTGGCCAAGGGCTTTTGCTCAAGAATGTTACCAAGAAAGTCCAGCCCTTGGAGACCTGTCCTTGATCTGGCAAAAAATATTTTAAAAGTGCTGGAGTTCAAAATACTGACATTTTATGCCCTTCTGCTCCTCCTGTTTCACCAGGTCCTGAAGTCTACCCTAGATGTGAGAGATGTCTATTTACATATTACAATGTATTTCAAAGAAGGGGAATCCCTTTACCAGTTTAACTCTTTGCCCTTTTGCATTAGCTACTGATCCTAGGGTTTGTACCATGTAACTGGCTCCAGTTATAGGACACTGCATGATCAAGGGTACTCACATCTGTGCATGTTTGAATGACTAAGTCCCAGTCCTAGGTGGAGCTAGAGAGAGTGTTAGCTGAAACATTGGATTGTTTGCATAATATAGATCAATCAGTCTCTCTCTCACACATCTGTTTCTTGTCCTGGTTCATCTTTTCAGAAGTTCAGCTTAGAGCCTTCCAGCATTTGTAGACACTTAAGCCAGAAAGCTTTCCTCCAACCAAGATAACTTAGATCTTTTTTTTTAATTTACACTTTGACCTAGTTAAACCCACTAGGCCTGTGGCCTCTCTTCTTGGGAGACTTGAGGTGATATTCATACTGCCTATCCCATTTCCTTCAAGAGCTGGTGCAGAGGAATCAGGTCTTGTAAAGGAGTTCCAAAGAATTATGAGGTTCATGGCATTCACCATCTTTATGGTTCCCCTAGCAAAACATGAAGACATTACAGTTGTACCTCAGAAGTGATTGACAGCAGCATAACAAAAGTCTGGAGAAGACCATTCACATTTTCCCTTGCATAAGGCAAGAAATCACTTGGTACAGTTATTAGGTGCAGTGTAATTTTAGTGTTAGCTTCAAACAGGCATGCATAATCCAAATCCTGACCACATATACCTTAGATACAGTCTGTGGTGCCTACTCAGCCATTCTTAAGAGTGCAGAGCACATGGAATCGCAAACAGCTAAAGAGGTTTATAATCATAAACTGAATGATAGCTGCTGTCCTAGCACTTGAGACTAACAAGTCATTCTGGAAGCCATGAGTGTTGCACTTGAAAATAGATATTACAGTGATGTCATACATAAAGGAGGGAGGGCTCATTCATACCACATATGCACGCTGGCAATGTACGCATGGGAAGTGGCACTGGATTAAGGCATGATCCTAAAGGCCTTGTACATCCCTTCTCAACAGAGAGCATTGGTGGAGCAACTAAGTAGGACATAAGTAGATTGACATGAATGACTGTTAAGCAGGGATATCTTTTTGAACTATACTCACAAGTGGAGTGTACCAGAAATAGATGACCTTGATTTCTGAGCACCACACAATTAAAGAAGTTCTCCTGCAGAGCACCACAAAGAGAGTTTTGACCAGTACATGCTTTTTGCTGCAGTTGGAGCAGTCTGTTTGTTTATGCATACTCTTCCATCTCCCTTCTCCTCAGGGTGAATTTTGGAAGGTAGTGAAAGAAAAGTCAGAAATCCTGTTGACAGCACATTTGGGGCCGAGGCAGCATTGCGTCTCCTTTCATTGGTTTATGGGTAATTACTAGGCTAGCTGCCATTGTGGGTCATTTTAAGCCTTGCCAGTTTCCCTTTTTGTGCTCAAAATAACCTATCTCATTTGGTTAGATTGGTCTTGCCCAACCCATGGCCAATATTTATATATTACCCTTAGAGAATAACTGAAATCTTACCATATATAATTTGAGTGGACCCGTGCATGGGATAAATCATTTAGGTATTTCATCTTTCCTTTAGTAGTACAGGGGGCCGTCCTGGGGTAAATTTTCTATTTCCCATTCATAGATCTGAGTTGCACTTGAAAATGGCAGGGTTGAACTTTGTTTTAAGTCGATGAGTAGTCTGTTCCAGCATCCTCTGCAGAATACATATGTCCTTCCAAATCATTCTGTTGATGTTCCAGAAGAGGTTTAGATACATAGACTGAGTATTTCTAATGCTGTTTGACTGGCTGATGTGTAGTAAATCCATCAGTTTTGGGTCAGAGGATGCTTTGCATACCAGACCCAGGTCACTTCTTAGCAGTCTGTAGGGTACTGAGTATAGTGAAAAGGGTATGAGTCGGTACATGTAGGACATGTTGTTTAGGCCTTCTATCCTTTTAGTACGGTATCTCTTTGAGCATTCCAGTTGTTGGATGTGTCTGGACATTCTGATGGAAATGATAAGGGAATAGCCATTAATTATTCCTCTACGTGTGCATCTCTTGTCTAGCTCAAGGGTTTTCCTTGTTACACTCAGATTTTCACACACTGAGACTAACTGTGTGTTTGATGTGACCTTCTTATACTTTGGGCATCAGTTTTCAGAGGGTGCACTAAAAGTCATTAGAGAAGCTAGTGGGCCTAGTATGAGGAAATCCTCCTTAGCTAAAGGGAAGAGATTTCCTCTTTGGTGCTACAGGAGAGACAAGACCCCATCCATTTCAGCTGGAGAGTTTGTTTCACTGTACCTGTCTGAACATTGACACAGATCATCCTGTTCCTTAATGAAAGGTACATTAGCCTGCTGTTTCCTTCACTTTTGCCACATTGCTACAATTTAAGCTGGTTTGGAAAAATGGTGACACCATAAGATTTGAGCTTTGTTCTGGAAAAACTGACCCAGCCTCTCCTCGCTTCTGCTGTTACTTCACCTATGAAGTTTCTGATTTGAGAGCAACTCTTTTACCTGTAATCTCCTTGGTCTGGAGAACTTCTGAGTTGTGTGCTTTGATGTAGAATGAGTCGTTTTAGTTTTCTACAAACACAGAGTTATCTTATGGACTATTTTTTTATACCCAATGTAATTTTTGGACCATCATTGATCCAGTCTTTTTGGTTGCCCAGTATTTTTAATAACTAACAGAATAGGAATGAGTGGGAATTACATTCCTTGGATGTTCCAGACAGTTGAGATGCTATATACATAAATCCAAGGACATTAGAAAAACAAGGCATTTTGCTATTTATTCTGTTTGATGGAAATCCAATTTTAAATGCATTTCTAAATGGATGTCTCATTACATTTAGATTTTGTTGCACTGCCCATGGTAAGACCTTCTGTCAGGCTGTACAGTTATTGCTTTTTTCAAAGGTGTGAGTACTTAGACTATCTTGGAGGTAGCCATTTGAGGCTCTGTAAAGTTTCTGTAAATACTATTTGACAGTCTTTCCAGGGCAGGTTTTAGCATTATTTTTTAAGCAACATTATTTATCCCACTTTAATTTGCAAAATGAGGTTATCTTCATGTATTATTTATATTGTAACACTTAATTTTCACGCTTGCCATCTGTAATACCTTCTTTTTGTTGAATTCCTGATAGCCCTCTTGCCTCACTCATTTTTTTGAGTAATGTTTTGCATAAATGGTTTCCACAAATAGCATTTACTTTTTATGTAATTTACTTTCTCCCTCTTTTAATGATCCCACTTCAAGTTCTTTCATTCCATAGCAATATTTAAGGACTGCATATGAGGAAGTTACAGTGCTATCTTCAGTCAGTGTGGGCCCAATACTCCCATCCTCTTAAGTACAGGATTCCCCTCCTCCCATGCCTCAAAAAGGAAATCCAGTGGTTGCTGGCACAAGTGACCCACGATCCAGGTCTACCCCTCCAGCCTCCTCTACCCACACAGGTCATGCACACACAGATACCTTAGACTTGGGCTGGGGAGCAACTCTGAGCCATTGAAGGGTGCAGGGCCTGTGGCCAAAGCCTCACAAACTAGAACACATCAGTGTTCAAGAGATGAGGGCAATTCTACTGGCCCTTCGAGCCTTTCTACCTTACCTACAGCAAGGTCCACTGGAGATTTTCACAGACAACACCACTGTCCTGTTGTACCACAACAAACAGGGATGGACCAAGTCATACTTACTTTGCAGACTGGCCCTTCTAGTATGGGAACTAACCACCACACAGGGAGTGACCCTGCAGGTGATCTACATCCCCTCTCTCCCCAACTCCCAGGCAGACTATCTGAGCAGAATCAGCACAAACAACCAGAAATGGATGCTTCACAGGGATGTCTTCCTGGATCTGGTCCACCGGTGGGGTACACCTCAAATAGACCTGTTTACCTCCTCCATCAATGGGCAACTTCCTGGCTTTTGCACCAGGATACCTGACCCACAGGCACTGGCAACAGATGCCTTCTCAATCTCTTGGAAGGGGAAATATCTATATGCATTCCCCTTCTTCCCACTCATTCAGAAGGTCCTGCTGAAAATCCAGCAGCACAAACCAAAAATCTTGTTGGTGGCTTCTTACAGGCCAAGACAGCACTGGTTTCACCTACTTCTACAATTGTTCAAGGGCAATCACCAGACGTTACCCCCCAGAGTGGACCTTCTCACACAGCACAAGGGATCACAGATTCACCCACAATGGCACTTACTGCACCTCACCCTGTGGTTGATAAGATTCTGATCTCCTTCAGACACCTTTACAGTGAGGATATGCTCAATGTCCTGCAACTCTTTTTCCAGCCAGTTTGATCTTTGGTGTCCACTTTCATGTGGTTGCTTTTTTTGGTTGCCAATAACATTAAACCAAATGCATTACTGTGGCATGACATTTTCTAATCCTAAACTCCAACTCAAAAAAAAAAATGATCTCTTTATTTACTACAGTTTGTTTCCCTAACGTGTGTGCCAGAACATTCCATAGGGATTCTTTGTAATCAGTTAACGCCAAACATTCACAAAAACATTCATTCTTACTTTACTTTCTCTACCCTTTCAGGATGTTAGAAGTACCTGTACAAGACTTCCATGCAAATATCCTAAATCTTATAGACTTCTTCAGGGTCTTACAAATTTCCCGATTCTTCCTTTGTAATTTATCACTTTATTTTCCTTTCCCAGTCTTTTCTAAGTGTCTCTAATTGGTTCCTATAGTTAACCATTTAGTGTTTTATATACCTTGCTAATTATCACTTTTTATAGTTGTCTCGTCTGTTCTTGGTTCCTCTAGAAGCTGTAACAGAGTTAGCCTTTTAGTTAATGCATCCCATTTGCTCTGTCATTGCTGGTAGTCCATCACAATTCCCAACATGGAAGGCAGTCTCTGATCTGTAGTACAAGCAATTGCCTAGCTTCATCCCACTCCATTACTTTCACTGTTTATTTAAGTTCTATCACTACCTTAGTTCCTAAACAAATTTTCTCCCATTTACTTCCCGCCATCTCCTGCTTATTTTCTATACCCTTAGTTACATATATCCTTATTGGTAAAATGTCTTTTCTCCATGCACACACTGCTTTAGTTTTTTAAAACATTGTATGCAAGTTTATAAATATAGTGTTCTGTGTGATTGTAACTGTTTCCTTAAAGGCTTGCATCCAAAATACAAGTCTCTCTCTGTCGCTTATAATTCCACCCTGTTTTATCTTTTCCTTCCATTTTGATCTGTATTCCTGTGTTTTGTGTTACAAATATAAAAGCAACACACAACAAAAAATACCCCAACAAGGATGTAGCGGAGTGCTTTTTGTCAGTTTATTATAAGACTTCTTCAGAACATAAAAATGATGGCTCATACAACACTTAAAAAGTCCTCCCCACAGAGCACGTCACACAACAACCAATCACAGCAAAAAAAAGATATTTTGCCATATGTACAAAATGCAACAGAATTACAGTTTGTCAGCTATGTTTTTCTGGATATACTTGATATTGAAGAAATCATCTAGTCCCAGTGTAAAGTTTACTTTCAAGTGTAGCTGCCAGCAGAGCTGTTTACTGTCAAAAGTAATTATGCATTACCACCACCTCCACCCAATCATACAGTTTAATGTAGTTCAAAGTAAAAAAGAAAAACAAATATTGAAATGATTGTAAACTGCTTAATGTTTAAAGAGATTACATGTGTTCTCTTTATTCTTGATGGTGTATACATATTCATATACCCCCTGTGCCAGCTTGTGATATTTTGCCAATATAGAATGACTCTTTGCTATCACAAGACACAAGGAATGACTCATGCAGTTTAAGTATAATAAAATGCATCATATTAATTTTGTTAGGCACCTCACTATAGATGTCATCTGTAAATTGTTGGGCATTATTTTCAGAAATATTTTTGTACCTTTAATAAAAAGTACCGTAGACAAGTAAGTAGGATTGCTATGAGGACAGCTGTTGCCCTCACATTTGCCAATATGGTATTGGCAGATTGTGAATTTCAAGTTTTTCCTTTTTGTTTTTGAGCAGATGAAACTGTATGATCAGAGAGGTGATTTTGAAGAGTAAACAAGGTATGCTGATACATGAGTTCTGGGAGTACAGTGGGTTTAACTCCACGTGTGTGTGTGTAGGGAGTCTTGCCCCCCCAAAAAAAAAACTAAAAAGATTAAAATAGAATACAGATGTTTGAAATTCCCTCTTCTCCTGGATTTTCAGTCTTTTTTTTTTTTTTTTTTTTTTGGTCTGTCAGCAATTATCAACAGGGAACTGATTTGGAAACACTTTTGGACATCAAAGAACTCTGGCAACTGTGCATGAAAGCAAACATTTTATCTGGATTAAATGATTTCATGAGTATCAACTGTATCCTGAAAAAGAAGGATGTCTTATAGTAATTCTGTTATGTTTTGTGCATATTGTAATATACTGTAAAATGTTTTTGTTTTTGCTATGACTGGTTATGTGACATAATATGAGGAGAGGCCTTTTTAAATGTTGTACGCTTCGTTATCTTTTGTTTTAAAGAAGTCTTGCAGTAAACAGATGAAATCACTCAACTATATCCTTGCTGTGGGTTCTCTTACTATGTATTTGTTTTATATTCCAGTTTATGTAAACTGATGTTTGCTGTGAGTGTGTATTTTTGTTTGGATGTATGGATTGACTGACAGACAGATAAAAGATATCCTGTGACAGGTTTACCTTTACATGTGCGTATTGCACACGGGCGACCGTCAAATGTTCAAAAGACAGTTTTCAAGTTCTGAAAACTTCGAACGGAAGACCGTTTGAATGTGCAATGAGCGAATGCACAGTGAGAGTCGCTCATTGCACATTCGACATTTAGGGGCAGAGCGCACAATAGTGGGGAGTTGGAAATGGTTCCATTCCCGGCTGAAGTGCGATCTCTGAGTTAGAATAATAAAGAAGGGTGGGGGTGTGGGGGTGCAGGGGGGCTTGCCCCCCCTGCATTACACAGCATATACTTTCGTTGTCGACATTCATGTTCGAAAAACAGCGAATCGGCTGTTCGATTTGCTGCTTTTCAAACATTATAAACTGTTGCTTTTTCCAGTTTCATTTTTACGATGCGAGGATATGACCACTCGCACAAGTGTGATTCGAGGTTTTAAAGGTAAACCCCTGTGACATCAGGTAGCCAGACCTAAACTACCTTGTTTTGTAGGGAGAACTGACTTTTCCAACCATAACGTTTGCTTTTTCTCCTGGTCCAAATAATTATTTCAACTCTCGGTTGTCTTCCATAACTTTTCATCTGGCTAATACATAATGGTTAAGGTCTACACCTCATAGACACAAGGTACAGGGTTTGATTTTAACCTCTGTTTTTAGGTTAGGCTTAAAATGTCCCTGTAGGGCAGTTAACCTAGTATTCGGGTATGAACATATGAACCAAATGCGGTAAGAACATTTTCATTGCTTGTATGCAACTGTCCATGTCCATAGTCATAAGTTTCCAGTCTCCTGGTTTTTTAATTATTTTCTGCTTGGTGTCTTCCTATGGCTTTAGCTGCCAGGACATTTGTTTTAAGTCTTGCACCTAGAAACATTGTTGCCATGTCCCTGTCCATATGGGTCTTGTTGGACTAGCAGGTTTTAGTACTGTTATTCAACAGGACCTTTTCCCTTATACCAACCACAACCCCATGCACAAAATGAATGAGCTTTGGAAATCCTCCCTGTGTTGATTGCTACTACAGTATTCCATATGAAGGACGTAATACAGTTGTATAAGGAACGCACCATAGATAAGTAGAGTTACTATTGCAATAGGATTTCACTCCCCCCATACCCTCATACTTGTTTTGGGCATTGAAGGGCTGGGATGAGTAGCAGGTCACTTCTTCATTCCTCGCACATGTGTTTTGGTTAGAAGGGCTGTAGGTTTTTCCCTGCCCTTTTTTCTTTCTTTGAGCCAGTACTGGAAAGCTTTCCTTGCATGGAACTGCAGAAAGTGCAGGCAAAGGGTGGCTCCATGCAACTTCGGGAGTCTGCTAAAGGAGGTAGCCTTGGAAAGTATTGCCTCTAGGCATTTTTATGAAAAGAGAGAACCAGAGAGAGCACCTTGGGAAGGTGAAGTCAGCCCAGCAGGGGTTTGGGGAGGGTGCAAAGCTTGGGAAGTTGGGTCAGTCATAGGACCCCTACGTGTGCAGAGACCCCTATGATGTTGATTACTGCAACAATGATCTTACTTGAACATCTCTCATTATGATAAGTTGCTTATGCAACCGTAAATTCCCGTGATTCAATGAAACTTGAACATTTTTGACAAGAACTTCCAAACTGAATGCACTTTTAATGCATAAACTGATTAAAAAGTGACTTTGTAATTGCCATAGGGAAAGAGATGGGCTGCTATCCTACAGACTGAGTTAGAAGAACTTTTTTTACACTGTTGCTAAACAGCTTTCAAAGTTGGTTAGAACTTAAATGGTTAAGGTCTTTGACTCTCATGCACAAGGTACAAGGTTTGATCCTGACCTCCAGCCAATGCCTGTTTGCATGTTCTCCCTGTGTCTCTGTGTGGTTCCTCCCACGTCTGCAAAACATGCTAAGTGTTTCCATCTCAAACTCACCTATGACTGGAGCTGTAGGCAGCAGCACAGACTCTACATGGTGCCCAATGGGGGAAGAGTTGTAAGACTAACCGCTTTGGGCATCTACTGTGGTGTGAAGTATCATCAAGATAGGAGAACATGGATCACAGACTGCGTGCCGTGGCAGGGATAGCCACTCGATGGTGTAAAATATGTCTTTAGGTGATTCGATCATGTTGACTAATGTCGCCAATATAGGCATGGGTAGTTACCAGTGATAAGTGGGTTGAGGACCTGCCTACTCTGGCCTACACCAGGAACCCATGCTAATGGCAGGAGGGGTCTGTGTGCCCCCTATTGATTAGTGTGTGCCAGCCATAAAGCCCAGCAGCCTGGGTCAATAAGCTGCTGGCTGGCCGGTGTCTAGTTGCCTAGCCTGAGTTACCTGGGATAGCTCTGATGAGTGAAAGCTGGACGTAAAACCAATCAACCTGCCAAACATAAACTGAGAATTCCTACAGTCATTGTAGGTTCAGTGACAGAAAGCAGCTTGGAAGTGGATGACTTGATGATATGGAGGAGGCTGGGCATTCTTTGTATCCAAGAGATGAGATGGAAGGGCAGTGCAGCGAAACCACTTGTCTTGAGATTTGCAGTTAACTACTCAAGAGGTCAACAGGCTAGAAATGCTGTGGTAATTGTGTGAGAGAGAGGCTTGAGAAGGCAGTGAGGGATATCATTAGAACTACTGATAAGAGTCATGGCATTCGGACTCCAGTGTAATGATGAGGCATAATCTCAGCCAATGCCCCACGGCAGGGCTGTGATAGTGAAGAAAAGAGTGCATTCAGACAGCCATTGCAGAACCTACTAGGTAAAGCAGGACAACAAGAATTGGTGTTGATAATGGGTGACTTGAATGCACATATTGGGATGGACAGAGAAAAGGATATGAGGACTGCCTGTGTCCACATGGGTGGGGCAACAGGAGTAAAGAAGGAGAGGCCATTGTAGACTTCTGTCTTTCAAATGGCTTGATAGTGGCCAACACATGGTTCAAAAAGAGAGTCGGAAGATCACATACAGGAGTGGACAACAAGCAACTCTGGTAGACTTCCTCATAGAAAGGAAAGAGCATTGGGGGGTAGAATCAGTGATTGTAAAGTCATCCCCAGTGAAGTAGTTGGTCTACAGCATAAACCACTGGTTGCCACAATCAACTGCAGTCAGTGGTCAGAGAGGACTTCTAAGGCCAACAGAAGCCAGGATGAAGACCTGGAAGTTGACTGGAGAAGAAAGCACAACAGTTCAAGGAATTACTCTGGGAGCTAGCTCCCTGGAAAAGGAGAAAATGGTTGGAGATGAGGAAGAATGGCAGAGCCTCAAAACAGCATGTGTGAGGACTACAGAACAGATATGTGGTTGAGCCAGATGTGGAAGTAAGATACACAAAGAAAGCTGGTGGTGAAATGCAGAAGTCCAGGAAGTCATCAAAAGAAAGGAGGAGTGTAGGAAAAAATGGAAGATGGAAAAGACTGACCAGGCTAGAAAGGAATACTGGCTGGCTAACAAAGAAGCTAAGAAAGGAGTTGCAATAGCATCTATCAACTTCTGGAAAGTGACTCAGTAGGTGGCACAAAGAATCTGTATCAGGTTGCAATGCAGACGGAAAGATAAAGAAGATAAGCAGACACCCTTCATAAGGGATGCCAGAAACAACCTGCTCACCAATCTGTAGGACATCAACGGTAGATGGAAGGAGTACTTCCAGCAGCTTCTGAATGAAGAAAACTCCCACAGAAGCTGTACTGCCCCAGACACAGCCTACAATGATAGAAGAAGAGGAGCTCACCATAGAAGAAGTAAGAAAAGCACTAAGGGAAATTAAGTCGGGGAAAGCAGCAGGCTCAGATGAGGTTACAGCAGATATGATAAAGATGCTGGGTGAGATGGGGGATAAATTGCTCCAGAGGATATTCATAGCAGTATGGAGAGAAAGGCATATCCCAGATGACTGGAGAATAAGCATATTTGTGCCAGTGTACAAGAACAAAGAGGGCATCTACAACTTTGGGAAGTTCAGAGCCATCAAACTCCTATCACATTGCATGAAAGTTCTGGAGAGGGTGATTGATACAGATACACAAAGTAGTAGAAAGTAAGATGGGAAATGAGAAGTTTGGATTCAAGTCAGGATGCAGCACAACTGACCTGATGTTTGCAGTGAGACAGACAGTTGAAGAAGCTAGAGATGAGAAGAGTCCAACTGGACATTCCTAGATGTAGAGAAAGCATATGACAAAGTCCCAAGAAAACTGATTTGGGCAGTACTGTGGTGGTTCCAAGTCCCAGAAACATTGGCAGAATTAGTGAAGGCTGTCTGCAAGGACCCAGTGGGTCAAGTACGAAGAGCATTTGGCTGCACAGAGCGGTTCCTAGTGGGAGTTTGTGTACACCAGGGTTCAGCTTTGAGCTTACTGCTGTTCATACTGGTGCTGAACTATGTTAGCAAACAGGTTGGAGGGGACAGATCAACAAATTTGCTGTATGCAGACGATGTGGCATTAGGGGCTGACTCTGAGAAAGAACTTCAGAAACGGATAGGGGAATGGAATGCAAAACTGAAGGCACATGTGATGAAACTAAGCACTGTTAAGATTGTGGTAATGGCAGCAAACTGGGGAAATCAGAAGAAGCTGAGAATTGAGATAGAAGGGAAGGTAGTAGAACAGGTAAATAGCTTCAAGTATCTGGGAGGGGTGGTTGAGGAATAGGAAGTCTGAATGAAGAGGTCAAAGCTAGAATCAGAGAGGCTGCAGCCAGCTGGCATAGAGTCTCAGGTGTAGTCTATGACAGAAGAATGCCAAAGAAGCTGAAAAGTAAGGTGTTCAAGACAGTGGTGCAACCAGTACTACTGTATGGTACAGAAACGTGGTCGGTAAAGGCAGAGCGGATGAGGAAGCTAGAGATGATGGAAATGAAGAGCCTGAGAAAGGTGGTAGGATACACGCTGTGGGACAGACAAAGAAATGAGGACATAAGATCAGAAGCCAGAGTAGCTCCAATTGCAGATCAGAAGCCAGAGTAGCTCCAATTGCAGAAAAGATCAAAGAGAACAGATTATGATGATTCGGACAAGTGCAGAAAAAGCAGAAGACAATCTGTTGAAGAAAATTAGGAACAGACAGGAAGAAGGTAAGAGGAAATGAGGACTTCCAGCAAAGAGGTGGATGAATTGTGTGAAAGAAGATCTGTGACAGTCAAGCATGAGTGTCGAAGAAGGCAGGGATGTGGCATTGAATCAAGGATGGCAACAGTTAACACGATACTCTGACCCCATGTAGAAAATGGGAAAGAGGGGGCTGATGATTAGAGCTTAAAGCACCCAGCTATGTCAGAAGTTAGTGATAAAGTGTCTGAGAATAGAATAGTTAGGCAGAGTAACTGCAGTTAATTTTAAAGGCTGCAAATTTAAGATATTTGGTAGAGGTGGAAAATGGTGACAACTTTGTTTAACCACCTTGCCAACTGCAAAGAAGTAGGGATTGTGAGTAATCTGTTGCTTCCAAAATACACTGGCCAGATTTGGGAATGATAGATTAGACAACAGCCATTGTCTAGCTAGTTGTGCATCTCTTCATCTCCAGCCACTGAGTGTAAGTACAATTGCTATCTTCCCAGTATGTTAGGTTGATTTGAAAGCAGCAAGGTGATGCATTGTGGGCTATAACTTGAAAGGAATTGCTATTTATTTTTGTTTTTCAGTGTAGTACATTTCTTCAGTACTGACTAATTTTAGGCTCAGCCTGGAAGAAATACAAAATGTTTCACAAACAAAAAATATAGAAATGTAAGCAATAAAGTAGTTCATACTAGTTACAAAGAAAACTGGTATATAAATTCTGGAGAAAAGGTAGAGTGTAATGTATAATATATGCATTAGATTGTAATGTGGGTTAACCTTCAGTAAATCTGAGAGAGGAGAAGAGACTTGCAAAGGAGATAGTGATAGTGTGTTTGGCGGTGTCCTGTGTTGAAGCAGTAACATTGAGTTGTATTCTGAATTTGGAATCAAGTGTTGATTTCCTTTAGGTCGATGAGGAGAACTTCCCAAAGAGTAGGTGCCTGGGAGTAAACTGCACATATAATGCTGTGGAGTTTGGTTCCAGGCTTAATGAGAGTTGACTGTGGTTCATTTTATGCTTACATTTCCTTGCTTGTAATTTGGTGTGTGTGTGTTACTTGTGGGTGAAGATATGTGGAGTAATAAAGACTGAGATGGGAAAACATTGCTGCTTTCCAGTATCCAAGTTCGTCATTTCCATCTTTCCTGCCACAGATCAAGAAGGTCCTGTCATCTTTTCTCCTATTTAGAACATGCTGATTCAGAATGGAATTGTAGTGCATGCAGTGTGGTAATTATACTCTGACGTCACGAAAAAGACAAACCATGTAAGCATGAGACTTTATCTTAACAATTGCCAACATGTCTGCTTCAGTTAAGATTTGGTATCTCGCTAGGCAGTTAAACCATGATAGCAGCAGAATTAAAAACAGATTTATTTTTGCCTGGTAGTAATGTGTATCTGACATTCTGTAGCAAAAGACAGTTTTACACTCTCTCTGACAGCGCTCACGAAGTGCTTTATGGCTTTGAAAGCTAGCAAAACAATATTTTTTTCAAACTAGTAGTACATGAAGCACGTAAAACTTCATGCATTTCAAAGAATTACGATTGGGTCTCCAATTATAACTGACTTCTTACATGTTCTTGACATGGATGCCAGGATTCACCTCCTGAGCTTTACTGGCATCCAAGTCTTGAACACATAATAAGCCAGTTATGAATGGTGACCCAATCACAGTCTTCTATATTCTTAGCCTGCATGACATAGGGGAGACAACACCTCAGTAGCTTTCACGTTTACTTGCCTTCCACAATTTTATATATTCTGAAGCCATATCTTGGCCAGGTAAATAAACTGCTGTAAAGTACATGTAGTATCTCAAGTGAAACTGAAAAGTTGTTTGCTGATGAAATTTTTATGTGAAGGACCTGTACGAGTTGTGCTACAGCACTATATAACCTAAGAGGAAAATACTTTCATTTTTTATCCAATGTAGTGTGGTCTTCATCCGTGTAACTGTAAGAAGAAGAGGACTACAGCTCTTTGTACTTAACAAAATCCCGAAATGTATTTACTTTTTATGGAAGAAGATAAAAATGTGCCATTGTAGACTTTTAACAATATGTGCTTAACACAAATCGGAGTAATTCAGTGGGAAAAAAGAAACACTGGCATTGTTTTTGGCGACAAGCCATGAATCTAATGGTTTTCAGGACTGTGTTTGAAAAAAAACACCTACGTTAATATGTCTAAGCTGACTCATATTATGGGTACACAGACTACATTGTAAAAGCAAGACAAATAAAACTAAAAAGCCAGATTACATAAGACTGTCCTTATTGTGGCCATTTTGAGAGTATAACAAAATGTAATATGAAACAGAGTAATCCTGATACGTTACTGTTAACAGTTATGATGAAAAATGTGTATGTTTTCAGTTTCTGGTGGAGTTTTTCTTTAAAGATTAAATTATTTTTATTTTACTTTTAATACTTTTAACTTTTTAATGTTTAATTACTTGATATTAATTCCATTAAACTGTAGCACTGAGTTGATTTTCTTTAAAGAATAAAGTTAATATTTCATGTTGTTTTTCTACTTTTACTTTTTTTTGCTAAGGTTATAAAATTCATCAAACTTGAGGGGCATTCAGATGCAGTTTGTGCTGTGGATGCACTTTGCTTAAATAGTGGACAGGAAGAGCAACACAATCTTATGGTAGTTTCAGCAGCTTCAGACTCCTGTGTCAAAATCTGGTCCTGCAAGGGGATAGAAGGTAAGTAGCTCTCCGTGATTATCTTGGTGTTTCTTGGTATATTCCTGTGACAGAGAATGAAGTATTATGGTTAACAATATCATTTGGTGGATGGACGCCCTAGTGGATGAAATTGAAAGGATTCAGCTGCCATGTGCCAAGTCTTCATGGAAAACCTGCAGCTGAAGTTGCGTGCATGCTGGCATTAGCAATCATGTTTCCAATTATTTCCCTGGCTGTTTTTTTGTAGTAATAATCTGGTTTTGTGATACAACTTGTGGATTGGAGAACAAATACAGAAAATCAATGAAAGAAGGCCCGCTCTTTCAGCTGTCTTTAGGTGACTTGAGGGTACAAGCTTATTGAAGATTAACAGTAGTATTTCCTTGGATAGATTCATCTAAATTCAGACAGCTGTGCACGATGCATGATGTAGCAGACATGTAATGCAGTTATCCTCACATAAGTTAATAGGTACTTACTAGGTTATTGATCCGTGAGGATCTTAAGAAGCCTAGCCTTGTATCCCCGTAGTAATTATTAGCCTTTATGTTTTACAATATGAATATCCAAACATGGACCAAACAAGTATGTGTTGAGGCTGTTATGCCCAAATTGTATTTGAATAGAGTGGAAGAATTTCCCTGCTTTATGTGGAGTGGAAGACCGTTCCATAGGAGTGATGCATATTTATTCCCCTTAACATGTTCTACCTATTTTGCTAAAAGGATTCAAGTCCCTTGTTTGGATTTAAGCCCCTTGCTTATGACACTATTTGATTTATTGGTTCTATATTATATGAGCGAATTGCAAAAATTGTGAATGCACATAACATCGAATGTATTGGACCTCGAACTTCCTATTGTGGGGGGCTGTGCCCCCACACCCCAACAAGTATATATTCCAACTCCGTTAGCTTGTCTAAAGAAGCTGGAGGTGATTTTTAATTTTTATTTTTAAGAATTTTGAGACACTTCTGCCTATAGCTCATTGTCTAGTGCAGTGATCCAGAATGAATTGTAGGCATTGAAGCTTTGCATTGATGGAATGCTTTAACTTGTCTTGAACAAGGTCTGTGAGACTATGCATATAGCTATGTTTTCTTGGGTAAGTAGTTCCTGCATAGAGTGGAATTTTTTGTTTAGGCTCCAAGTTTTGAGCAGCAGTACTTTTATGCTGTTCAGTTTCTCTTTAGCTATGTTGGAAGCTTTAAAAGACTACCATTGCCTAAAAAGGCATTATGGGGGCTGGACAAGGCTCTGACTGGTGTACTGAAGCCTTGGGAAAGAGGTGCAGGCCATCCCTGGCAAAGTAGTTTGAACTGTTTGCCATCTTTTCCCAGGCTGTTGTATACTCTTCCCCCTTTGAATGACACCAGAAGCAGTGCCAATTGTTATAATCAGTTGTCTTTTGCTCATATTTTAGCATTATTCTCTGTGATGGTAGAAAACAGCTCAAGGTGAGGTTCAGGCTTAGAGAGCCATTGTCTCCCTCTCTTCATGTAGTCCAGGTAGGTCTCAAGGCATTTATACCCCCATGTACAATGACTGTGTCATATCTTTACTTGTGGTGCAAGGACTTGACAGCATATGGGATATGGTAAATCCTGGCACCTGATAGGCAAATGACCATGACCCTGTACTTGCATAGCATGGTGAGTGGTACATTGGTGTTTCTCACTATGGATAAAGATATTGGGCAGTATGGAGGTACACTTTGTGGACTTTAGAATTGAATCAGTGTGACTCAGATGTGTTTCATGATGGGGTGCTGTCTGTGATGTGTATTTGTGACTCTTTGTAGATTGGTGAGGGTGCATGTTTCTTAAATTACACTTAGGTTTAGGTAGGTTGCTTTTAAGAGCCTCAGTGAACTAAGATTGTTTGGTCCGAGCCAAGTATGATTGGTGTAGTGTGGTGCTATATAGCACTGACAAACTATTGTTTTGCAAAGACTTCATGTGAGAGCTTGGCCTCCAATAAAGTTATAAAACTACATCTTTTACACACTGTTGTCAACTTGGTTAAGTAGTAGGTGGCTGTCAGTAAACATGAGAAAGTTACTATGTTGTCTCAGAATGCCTATTTCATTCAGTCTGATTTCAGGAACTGACGGGAAGAACAAATCCATGGTTTCAGATTGTCCTATTAATGTGGACTTAAAAAAGGGGGTGGGTAGCACCTAGGAGATCAGTCTAAGTCTTGCTCTGAGGAGCAATGTGTCTCCTTATGCAAGACCAGAGCCTCTTCATGCACCTGCTGAGAGAAGTCATATGATAACAGCAGTCTAGATATAACCGAATCAGGATAAACCTATTCTGCACCTTGGTCTCCATTTCTTTATTGTAGAGTAGTGGAGAACTAAAGTTTCATACTGGTCTTGGTGAACAACAGAAATCTACCCTTAAAGAACATGCAAGTTGCTTCACTGCAAGTTAATTAAGACAGAGTTCATGAATGTCCGAGGTTAGCTTCAGCTATTAAGGAGCATCAGGGTATTGCTGCTGACTTTTATGTAGCATTGAAGTGGCACCAAGAGAGCAGTGTCAACTTAATGCACTGCAAAATAAGTTTTAGGGCTGAGGTCTTTAACGCTTCCTTTGTATGGCGTATCGAATAGGCAAGACTTATCAATGCTTGATGCTACTAACCTTTTCAGTCAGTTGACCTGATTTCCCCAAATACCAGTTGCAACTTTTTTTTTCTAATGAAAGCAGTTTCCAAAACATTTAGAACTTGCTGCTTTTCTGAATCATCTAATAACGTTGTAATGAAAGCTGTTGAAATTGCACAATAGAATTGATAATCTTTGTAATCTTCATTGCACAATGGTCTTGCTAGGCTAACCTTGTGGTTTTGGTGATAAGATTTTCAGCAACAGTGGTAGGGACTGTACCTACTATTTATTAATCATACTGCAGTGGTAAAGAGCAAGTAATGTAGTTGCAACATGATCTGCTCAGGGCTGTTGATGATGACTGCCAGTTTAGAGTTTGACATGCTGTGGAAATAATTCCTGCCACCTTAGCCACTTCTCGCTTGTCTTTTTGTATATGTACCAAGTAAGCCAGCTGGACACAACTGACTCATTTTTAGGAGTGGCAAAGACCACTGTCTTAAGTGACTTGCTCAGTGTCACACAGCTTGCAAGTGGAAATTGAGAGAACTAAACCCAAGACTACAGGATGAAGTTAATTACCAATGTATAGCCTTAACATGGTTTAATAAAGTACCAGTACTTTCTTAATTTTTTTCTGGAGTTCATGTTTCTCTACAAAGATGCAGAGGTGTAGCTAGAGTGGGGCTAGGCAGGCAGCCACCTCAGGCACAAGGTTTTAGGGGACATAATTAAGAAAAACCAATGCTGATAAACATTTCTGTACTGGCAATTTTGAATGCTTTTATAGAATTTAATGCTACTTTCATGGTCGGGACTGCAGGACTAAACCTGTTTAGCCCTTTGTGAGTAGAATACATTGTAGCAAGCTGCTTTAGTCAGAACATGGAACATCACCAAGTGCAGGATGAGCTCTGCTCAGATGTAGCTGCTTTTGCTTTGAATGACAACCAGCTCCATAATTTAATTATTTTCCATCATATAGATCATAGGATCATAGATTAGTACTAGGCTAACTGCCCTTCTGGGTCATTTTAAGCCTAGCCAATTACTCCATGTGAGAATCAAACCTTGTGTCTGTAAGGTAAACACCTTAACCGCTATGCCAACCTCCCTCACAATAAACAGCCTCTGCTAGGTTCAAACCCAGGACCCTGCACACCATAGACAAAGTGATTTACCAGTAAGCCATGCCAGACATATCTTTATCTTAAGTGTGTTTTTTAAATGTGTTGTGCCTCACATTGTCTTTATGAGGCTGCTATGCTTAATTTCATGCCAGTCAGTGGCTTGTCATCATAAGGGCCACTGAATGCACTTTCCTAATATTTACTGCAGTATATCGCTCTACTGATTTACAGTATTTTGATTTCCTACCTGATGGACTCTGGCATGAGCTTTGATTTAGCTTTTGCTGTGATATTCTTTAATGTTAGTGACCATCTCTTACACAGCATTTTATGTTGCATTTGAATGTTAGACTTTAAAGAATAACTTTAGTGCTTTTGTTCAGACTCAGAATTGTAGTTGTAAGCCATTTTCTAGCTGTGATAGGAAGTTGGTCATCTGTATGGGAAATAATACATGCATTAAAAAATGAATGCATTTAGTGCTTAGGTTTAGAACTTTAACAATATAGCTAGAATGCCTTTGCTAATGACCCTGTTTTGCTTAAGGTCATTGTTGTCTGAGAAGTAGTTAACCTTTCAGCCTCCATTATATAATAGATGATGTTGAAACATACTAGAAGGAAATAATGCAAGATTTCACAAAAATACAGACGGGTGTTTAAAGACACTGTAGAAATTCATTCAGCCATAGATAAGTTGGAGGACTACTGAAATTGTTTTCTTTGTATGTTGTATACTTGGTTAGATCAAAAAGAAAGACAAGCACTTTATGATTAGAATAAGTTGATGTTTGGGTATCTGTCCATTTAAGCTGATGATTATTTCAATAAAGTGTCTTTTCATTGGAGAATGTTCAGGTTACACCGTGATTCTTTAGACTGTCTGGCTTTAGTGGTACTGAGTGGGAAAAAGGAAATGCTCACTGCACAGGTATGCAGCCTTTTCAGCTGTTTATTTGAAGGGATATATTGGTATTTCATTTCAACTGCTTCTTGTTAGTTTCAAGTAGTGACTATTGAAATTATAGTGAAAGTTCAGTAAATCACACTTAGTTAAAGCTCTTAACTGTACTGCTCTTTTTTTTCTTTTTCCATTTTTAACTGTGTTAGTCCAACTGAGTGTTATCTTTTTTCAGGAAAACATCTCCGTACAAGGGGTGCAAGCTTTGGAAGAGGAAAAAGTAGATAAAAGCCACATCTCTTGCTCCAGTCCATGCCTATCTGCCCCATTCCTTCACCGTGTATATATATATATATTTATGATCGACACATGGGTGTACTTCAAAAGACTGAAAATTCAAAATACTTACTGATGGAATTTGCCCCATCTCCACTGTTGGCCAATCTAAGAGTTGGTATATATAGTTAGCGGGGGTGTGGGGCATGCAGTCAGAGTGTGTGTGTGTGTGTATTTACAGATGTGTGTATATTTGCATATATTGTATATATATGTATGTATATAAAATATGTATATATATTCATACATATATATTGTCTCTGTGTTTATATATATATATATATATATATATATATATATATATATATACATATATATATGTGTGTGTATGTATATATATATATATCGTAGCATTGACTGTTCAAAAAGTCAAACTCTGGTCGAGACCATATGATCGACTTTCCTAAAGTAGAATAGAATAGTACACAAAAACCAAATCTGTGGTTTTGCAAGGGGGACAAGCCCCTCTGCACCCCCATGCATCTAGCAAATTTTATATATGCAGCCCCGAGATCTCAGTACAGTGGGAAAAGTGCAGATTCCCCAATGCTCACTCTACCACAATCTCAGAACAGTCTCTTTGACATTTTGGAAAATCAGTTGTATGGTCTGAACCACATACAGTTGGATTTTTGGAAGAGTCAGTGTTGTCATATGCACCTATAAATGTGTGTGTGTAATAAAAAAAAAAAATATATATATATATATATATATATATATATATATATATATATATATAGAGAGAGAGAGAGACACACACACATATATATATGTATATGTGGGTATATATACATATATATATATATATATATATATATATATATATATATATATGTGTGTGTGTATATATATATATATATATATATATATATATATATATATATATATATATATACATGTGTGTGTGTATATATGTGTGTATATATATATATATATATATATATATATATATATATACATACATGTATGCATGTCTGTGTAATAAATAAAAAAAAAATATATATATATATATATATATATATGTGTGTGTATATATGTGTGTATATATGTGTGTGTGTGTGTATGTGTATATATATATATATATATATATATATATATATATATATATATTCTCCCTTTTCCTCACTGTAGTGAGATCTCTGAGTTGACATATTTAAAAAGTGGGGGAGTGAGGGGTGCAGGGAGGCTTGCCCCCCTGCAATACATTGAGGAAAGTGGTTTTGTGTTAGTTTCAGATTTATTTTAGAGTTTCGAAGTTCTAAAACTTTTATCATATGGTCTCGACCATATGAAATTCGAGGTTTTGGGAACTCGAAATTCTGAAGTGAATTCACACACACACAATATTTATAGGTATAGATATCTGTATATTCGCACACTCAGACTATATATATGTATACACACATATACACACATACATATGCATTATATGGGTAAATGTGTTTCAGTGAATCCGAAATGGTCAAACCCATTTCATTAAACTAATTTTTTTTCCTGAAAAGTCATTTCATAGAAAACCACCTCTGCAAGTAATAATAACATAAGAAAATAGTTTTTCAGGGGGGCAGTCCCTCCTGCACCCCACACTCCTTATATGTATGTACTTTGACCCATCAAAATTGCACTTCAGTGAACTGTAATTTCTTGAGTCCATTTTCGCAAGAGTGCATTTGTCCAAAAATGCACTTGCGTGAAAATTTGGTTCAACGAAGAGAGGTTGCCGGTTCTGGGATCTTGTGGTGGTGCAGGTATGGTGTTTCCTCAGTGGTGAATGGGAGGGCAGCTTGTTGTAGTAAATCGCGGTATAGTGAGGATAAGGGAATATTCCCATTTCACCACTGTAGTGTGATCTCGGAGTTAGTATATATAAGTAGCGGAGGTTTGGGAGGTGCAGGGGGGCTTGCCCCCTTGCATATATGTGTCTAGTGTTTTTTTGTTTTGTTTTGTTTCCGTGACTCCGTTTTCATGAAAGTGCATTTTCTGAAAATGGACTTAGGGAAATTGCTGTTCGGTGAACTGTAATTTTGATGAGTCAACATCGACCCATAGATATATGTGTGTATCAACTCCATAGTCACGCAAAAATAGAGGAAAGAGATAAAAAAACACGACAGACAGTAAATCTATAGATCTGTGGGTACTTCCTGATGTGGGGCATCACAACCCACATACACTTTTGCTAAACTTACTCCCTATAACTCTTATGATAAGAAATGACACCATTGTGCATACTTTCTCTGCATTTCTAACTTCAGTCACACGTGTTTTCAGTAAAATGTGTTAAAGCATTTGGGATTTAATGAAATGACATAGACTATTTCAGTTGTTGAGATGAAGGCAGTCTTTCTTCTCACTAGCCTAGGATACAACCGCATTACACTAGAGTGATGTTTGCTATGACATACAGAATACTGACGTTTGTAAAGTCATTTCCAGTTTAACAGATTGACACTAAATATTTCCAATGACCCAGAAAAAAAGTTAGCCTATTAGAGTAAGCAGTCAGCCTAAATACCATACTCTGATATGTAAGAAGTGAGAGGAAAGATACTCCGGGGGTAGGGTGGAGGCAGACAGAGGGTGAAGAGAACAGCCAAACATCTAAAAATTATTCTTGTACCCCCGGCTGCAGAACAGACAGTAGCACTAATGACTGATGCTCCGGTAGTCTGTAAAAATCACTTTTTATCTTATGTACTTTATGAAGAACTGCTGCAGTAGAACCATTTTAACCCATTGTCTCATTAGGACAACTAATCAGTGTATTCATTTTTTGTGTTAAAAATAATTCTCATTGCTTCTGATACCAGCTTCATCTTTCTTGATTCAGTCCCCTTGATGCTCATGTTTTTTTCTTAATTGTTACACATTTGGATAATCTAGAGGCCCTTAAAGTACATCTGTAATTTGCGCACCTTGCTGTTTTTTGTATTCTTAATTGTTGACAAACAAATGGAATGCTTAAGGATGATATAGGTATGGATAAAAAATCAGGGACTTGCCTGATGGATCCAACAGCTAGGTTTACTCTTGCCATTGATCACAATCTGGCATTTTTCTTCCAAGTTCACAACCTCTGTGTTGGTGCGTAGTCCTGGTACTGTACATGATAATGTCACATTCAAGTGCTTCTAGCCCCTGAGCCCAATTATTTTTTTGTACTACTCTCACTTTTCAAAGCTCAGTCATGGTTCATAGGTTGGCACTGGGCTATCTGCCCGAAGGCATATATTAGCCCAGCCACATTGTGCGATATTCACCGCCCCTTTAGTAGTTCCCTAGACCCTTGTACTAGCAGCTAGTACCCGTGGCCCCTATCTAGTAGTGCTGTTGGTGTGATCCCCGGTGTGAACTTTCTGTTACCCATCCACTCATCAAGGTTCCTCATGAAGAGTGATAGTGAGGGGCTCTGTCTTAAGTATATCGGGACCCTGTTCCTTAGTAAGGGAAGTCTCTGCAAAGGGAATCTATCCCTCCAGCATGTTCTATTCATTGTTGTGTTGAGGTTTATATCCCTAGAGCGTGTAGCTCGAGTAGATTTGGTTTTGCTAAGATGGAGCATGTTCAACAATTCTGGGTTGGACATGGCTCTGTACGTTAGACAGAGATCGCCTCTGAGAAAGCAGTATGCAACAGAGAACAGTCTTAGCTTTTTCAATCGTGCTGCATAGGGCAACTGTTTGGTGATGTATGTTTTCCATTTGATGCTTAGATACAGATCTGTAAAATGTTGTTCTGGATTTTGAATTACCCTTCAAGGCATGCACCTACACTGGCCTCACTGTCATTGGGAAAAGCACATTTGTGAAATGTTGCAGGAAGTATTAGTTCAGTTTGGCCAGCAGTAGGTGTCAGATGGAGAAACCAGGAAGTGGCAAACATTTCCTCCCTGGGGGATTTATGAGAGGCCTTGGACTGGCATACTTTGGCTGTCAAACTGTTGATGCATTGCAGTGTGTCTGTGCTGGCTATTGTGTGGTTGATCAGCTTTAGCTATTGGCTAGCCAGTCTAATCCTGGAGATTGCTCACTGGACTCTCCTGGTCATGGGTCTGTGTACTTATGGTTGAAGTTTCACCTTGCAGCGTCTTTTACAAGCTCAGCAGAGTCCAGTCACCCAGGTTGAGGGGAGCTGCTAGGTCCTGTTACAGCAGAGCTCATTGCTTCTGGCCTGGACATGCAACACATGTTCAGTATCTGGTGGAAGCCTGAGTTGTGGTTGTGGGTCCCCACAATTGATTTCACTAACACTTGGCACAATTCTGTCTCCCCCATGTATTGCCACAGACAGGAAGTTTTCCAGGTGCTGTTTGTCTCCCAGTCTGTGGCAAATGCCCATGTCAGCCTGACGCTTGCTTATGCATGGGCCCATTTCAGGAGCTAATGGGGATAGGGAACTTTACCCAACTCGCTCCTTTGGAGAGATCAAAAACTTGGAGGCCATTTTCTTAGAGAGAAAGGAGGGAAATTAGTGCTCACTACTGCATGGCTCACCTCCCCTGACACTATGTTCTTTGGAGACACCTCAGTGTTCAAGATAACCTCCTTTGTATTCTAGCCATGGATGCTTATTCCTTCCTTTCCACACGTAACTGAGTATTTCTTTCCTGGAGGAGGTGGAGGTAGAATACTTTGTCTTCCGAGTCACAGAGCCAGTGATTAAGGGTACTATTATCACATCGTAGAAGCCCCCAGTCTCTGGTTTGTCCCTGCTAAAACACCCAGACTTCTGCTTGAAGAAAACAAGAAGATGGACAGCCTTTACAAACATCTAGCTAATTAGAACGAGACCCTTGCCCATAATAATCATACCAGCCTCTATGATGGTTTATCATTCATGCAGATAACTAACAGATCATAACATGTTGCTGTGCTGTTGTCAGACAATTATTCGGTTCTGAAGATGCTTACTCTTCCTGTTTAATGCAATATCAACAGAGTTTTAAGGGTTTATCTCCAGAAAATTTCTTTTAATGGCAGTCGCATCTTTAGTGTGCATTAGGGAGCCGTTTGCTGTATTAATGGCTGCAACATATCTGTTTCATAAAGACAAGGTTTCCTTGAATATGTATCCCTCAGATGTTCTTTGAATGGATAACTTTTCCACTGCTAAGGATTTTTGCTGTAGGGGAAGATGGTTGCGCACTGATCAAAAACTTAATTTCAGTTCTTCCAGTACAGAAACAGATACTGAGAAATAAGAGCCAGTCTTATTGTCAGCTTGAGTAAAATAAAGTTACTGGACAGTGTTCACTGGGTAAAGCAAAGAAGAAATGTAGTGAATTGATAAAAAATAAAATCAACCAGAAAAAGTGAAGAGAAGACACTGGCTAGGAAGAATACCACAGCTGTTGAGCATAAAGCAGTCCAAGCTTCAGCTTTGGTACAAGAGATGGCTTCCATTAATTTAGAGGAAAAAATAAATCATATTCACTCAGATGTGAATAAAATAAATGAAACACTGAAAGAGTTTATCAACTCAACTAAAAAAAGGCTGAAAAATAGAAGCAGCTTTAATTAGCTATTCAGATAAACTGATAAAACTGCAAAAATCTGAGGTTAAAATGAAGAAAAGGCTGTATGATTGAGGCCTTTCAAAAAAAAAAACCTGTTTCAAGATGTGGTAGTTAGGAGAGAGAATGAGCAGAGAAAACTTGAATTTTTTTTTTTTTTGCTGTACCAGAGAAACTGGATCAAATAGACTGTATTAATTGTATGAACACACAAATAAGCAATTGGAATGGCAATTCAAAGTAGGATTTATTAACAGAAAAGGGCATATCAAGTGTATGCTTTAGACCTGGCCTTTAGAATGAAGCCAAGGCTTGTATTAGGGCTGGTGTTAGCATTTTGCGGGCTCCCTGGGCATTTCCACTGTAAGTATCACCCTGTCACTACCACCCCTCCTAAACAATTTTTTAGTTCAAGCGGCAAAATTTTAAGAGTAGTACCCACCAACTGACTTGTAGCTACAGTGCTCTTACATTATGACAGGCCTGTGTACCACACTCGCAGAGGGACATTCACAGTTAGTGGCATTTAGTTACAGTAATTATACATTACATCAGCTGTATGTACAAGGCTGGACTTGGGTGAAATGGAGCCCTAGCCACTGCCCCCCCCCCCCCACATGCACATACATCCTCCTGTGCTCCTCTGCGTTTTCCCTCCTGCTTTGGCTACCCACACCATGCACATTACTTTTTTCTTCCTTTTCTCACACTTTGCCTTATTCTGACATTTTCAAGAAGTTGAGATTTTCTGTATGCTCTGTAGTACATTTTAAAGTTATATTTTCTTTTTACACAACCTTTTCATGCAATGATTGCTTGAAATGAAAGAAATCTGGTGTTGCTGTTTAGCGTTAGTTTTCCTTGCATCCTTTGAACATACCTTTCCTGACCAAGGCAGCACTGTAATAACCACTTAGGAAATAACTCCGTTATGCTGGGGCCCACAGAAGCCATAGGGTTAGAGATGCACAGGCATGCAGTTTAGAGCATTCCCAACGTTTTAATTCGGTGATAGCCTAAACTAAAATCAAGAGTAAGAAAAGAATTTCAGTCTTTTTTTTTTTTTTTTTCCATTCATGGAAGACCTAAATTGTGTCCAAGGTTTAATGTTCAAAGCTAACAAAATAAAATCTCACAAAACACTAAAAAGACAGTTGCGAGGATAAACCCCC